>NW_015546111.1:1098871-1110732 GCF_001515605.1 Sinocyclocheilus anshuiensis | reverse complement strand
CACACACACACACATGTCTGGTTTGCTATCCTTGTGGGGACTCTCCATAGGCGTAATGCTTTTTCTACTGTACAGACCGTATATTCTATTGCCCTACACCAACCCTACAACTAAACCTACCCCTTACAGGAAACTTTCTTCATTTTTAGATTGTCAAAAAACTTCATTCTGTGATTTATTAGCTAGTTTACCCGTGGGGATGTCAATTTAGGTCCCCATGTGACACAAGTCCCCACGAGTCTGTGTGTATTCAGGTTTAAGTCCCCACCAGAATAGAAAAACAGGTACACACACACACACACACACACACACACACACACACACACACACTCTTGCCATCTGAAGGATTAATGTGATAAAAACGGACATATTCGGCTATTATGGCATACTGACTATATTATCAAGGTTGTATTTATTTGTTCAAAAATACTGTAAAAATAGTAATATTGTATCAATATGTTAAAAATTATTTCTGAAGGATCATGTGACACTGAAGATCAGACTACAATGGCTGCTGAAACTTCAGCTATACATAGTATTTTAAAGTATATTACAAAAGAAATTATAATTATTTTAAATGACACAAACATCATTATTTTAAATGATAATAATATTTCAAAATATTACTGTTTTTACTGCATTTTTGATCAAATAAATACAGCTTTGGAGAGCATAAGAGACTACTTTCAAAAACAGTACAAATATTAATTATTCCAAACTTTTGACAGGTAGTTTAAATTACTTGTACAGTCAATTTAATTATACTTAACAATTTAAGTTTTTTTTTTAAATAGTATATGGTATTTATTGGTGGTTTAATATAATTAGTATATATACTAAATCACAAAAATGCTAAAACATAATTATGCTACTTATTTGACAATTATTGACATTTCAACTTGTCATGTCCCTCTTTTGGTGAATCATTGGTCATTACTTAAGCCAAAACTCTGCATTTAGTCATTGGATGATTACAAAGGCATTTGGAGTTACCTATAAACTGATAACAAACAAAAAAGCAGGTCCAATATGTCTCAGGCAAAAGTTTGAGACAATGAGATTAATGGGATGATAGGAGATACATATCCATTTACGAATCAAATATTCTAAACCTCAAGACAGCCCTGTGGAGGAGTACCATCACGGTCTGTTAGTTTGCACTCTGTGTCTCATCACCCTTTGCCTTAGTTTGTTTGTTGTCATGGACACTCATTGTGTTCAGCTGTGCACTCATTAATCACTTCATTATCACCTGCATTTAAGTTCTGTCTGTTTCAGTTCATTTGGTCCAGTCTTGTCAACTCTACCCTGTGTTTGTGGCTTACCCGTGTGTTGGATTAAAGACTTTCTAAACCTTCATCTTCATGTGTTTATTGACAGTTGTAGTGTGACAGGTAGGCTATATTACCATCAGATTCAAAGAAACTACAAATTCCAACTTCCATCTCTGCCCACCCCAAAGCAACATGAGAATATTAATTAAAACACTTAGAAAGTAGGACACCGGCCCACTGAAGATATATTTGCCAATTTTGCGAACAATGTTAAAATACATTGGAATATGTTTTTAGGGTAAACTTAAATGAAACCAATAGATTGGGTAGAAGGATTGCAGGAGGATTTAGAGAATTACCATGCTAAACAGAACCTCGGGCAACTTTTGCTCTCGGGCCACTTTTATTTATGCATGGCTTCATGCAATCAGCCATTTCTGAGGTAGGGAAGAAGTGCTCTGAGGTAAGCTGACAGGAACTGATATCTGTTTTTAAGGCTCGTGGCACATTGCAGGCTGTTTCATCTGTGTTTACATGGCACACATATCGACTAGATCCCATTCATTTTGACAAGATGGCACAGATTGCAAAAAGGCACTTGAAACTGCTCAAAATTATGCTTACATAAAACAGCAAATAAGCACTGGGAAAAATCAGAGTAAACAGGCCCATGAAAGGTCCTGTTCACAGCACAGACTGCACTTATATACTTTTTTGGTTTGTACTCTTCCGCACCTTTGCTTGTTTGGCTATTCCACCAGCTCAAATAATCAGCCATTCTGCCTCCTGATCAGGCCAATTCATCATGGGAAAAGATGAGAGCTAGCTTGGAAAAGGTTTGAAAGAGGAGGTGAGACACACAATTCTATTTGAAGGTCGCCGACCTGCCAAACATCTAAACAGAAAAAGGAAAATGAATTTGCTGCCACAAAATCTTTTCTTGTGAAAATAAGCAAATGCATTTTTAAAACAACAGCGACAAGTAAAAATAGTTTGTTTTTCCAATCCACTTCAGACTGATATTTGAGAATATTTTTTTACATGAAACATTTATTGTGGTTGCTAGCTCTTCTAATTTGATTGGCTGAGTGCCGTGCTGACATTTAACATTCAAAATCACAGCTTATATTGTAGTACAACAGCACTCTTGCTCCAGTAATATTTCTTAATTGACCTCAAAAGCTTGTCCTTATGATTCTTGAAGGTCTAATTTTGTTGAGATGTTTTTAATGGAGTTTTGTTTATCTAGTCATCAAAAACACATTAACCGTCAAGAAGAGCTCAGTTGTTTGGATTTCTTGTGATTCAAAGACTTATTTCCACTCATCCAAGATGTTTCACCAACTGTCAGGAAGCAAGCACAAAGTGGCACATTCAGTAAATGCTTGTGCCACTTTTGCACACAGCATATCAGTACAAAAACCTGCATTTTATTCACTAAATACTCACAATTACGTAAAAGCAGGTGCATATAACTATATTTAAATGAATGCCATTCTTTTCTGCATAAACATGCACACTTTCTGTGTAAATTGAATTGAATTGAATTTGGGGGAAGTAGTGGCCTAATGGTTAGAGAGTCGGACTCGTAACCACTTTGGATGGGTTAAATGCAGAGCACTAATTCCAAGTATGGGTCACCATACTTGGCCACATGTCACGTCACGTAAATTAAACTCAGTTTAGATTGAACTTAATTCATAAATCTCAATTAGCATCAAGCTATTACTGCTCGCTGTGTATTCAATTGATCATGTGTAAGGCAGCAGTTACTGTATTTATCAACTGATGGGAAGAAGCATTATAACTGGACATCTAGACAATGCAGGCAGCACATGCAAATCATTTTAAGTGAGTTCCCCCCATAATGTGCTCAATGTGCGTCACATATTTTAGACTACAGGTTTAACTGCCTTGGCTGTGGAACAAAACATTGGCTGCACAGATTCTGTAACACTACAAAGTGCTGACATGAAAAATGACATGGCCTATATGTATCTCACTGTCTGTCAAAACACATATACATATGCAGGTACAAACAATAGTGAATGATATTGATAGTGACAGAATCGATGCAAGGACCTTGCTTGTAAGCAGACACACGTCAGAAAAAATACATGGACACACAATGTTCAGATGCATTTTAACCAATCGCAACTGAGTATCAGACCCTCAACAGACAAAATTCATAAAACTCTCATAAAACATCATTAAAACATTCATAAACAGCAATTCAGATCTGACTGACCCTGACAAAACCAATAATTCAACACCAACAACACTGAAAAAAAAACACTGTACAATTAAAAGTGAGGGAATTATGAATAACCTCATTGCATTACATAACATGCACTATATGACACATGCACAAAATACATCATGCATATTTTGTTTTGTTTAAAAGAAATACTGTAGAAACAGTACCAACTAGGCTATAAATGGCACAAAACACATGACTTATTTACACCAGATCCATCCTAGAAGTACCTATATGTCAACAAATTATAAAGCACAAACCAAAGTGTAACCTAACTAATCGTGTCATAGCAAATTAACTGTAGCATTAATTACAATAGCAACTATATTTTGACATTGTCTGAAGATGCCACTGTGTTGTAGATGGTTGCCATTTTGCAACTCTATGACATTTATATTTCACTCGTCTCTTATGCTTGCTCAAACTTAATAGTCAAGGCTCCAGACTGCGAATAAAATGGCCACAAAAAGTAAAAATTTGTGACAATAACATCTACATGCAGTTTAGATTGTAAGGAAAACTTAGTTTGGGTGACATCTTGGAACCACAATCAACACAGCATTTTAGCTATATGCACTCAATTAACTTCTAATCAACAGTCTTTATGCAGAAATTCTGTAATTTTCCAACTAAAAAGTCATTTGGCTCCCAAATGACTCTCTCATTAATCTGAAAGTCAAAGAACTTTACAAAATCTCTATTAAAACACACAATTGCCTACTAGTGAGAAGTTTTCAGGTTACACAATCCTCAGGTTACGGAGACATTTAAAATGATAACAAACATGAATGAGGAAATCCCAAATGCGTTTTCCTGCAGCCCTCACTCAGTGGGGTCTGAAACTAAATGAAGGGATGTTAATTTGCCGGATGTGAGCTTGTTTCCTGTGAATTCAAAGCCTTGCAGCCTTTCAAGTGATTCAATTTTGTAGCTTGTGACGTGGACTGTTATGATAGTCAGAAAGTACTGTAAATCAGGATAATGATTCTGAAAAACAGTAACAATAGTGGTTTCATACAGAGTAAAATGCGCTCTCATCAAAGACCCTCTTCAGAGTACTACATTCTCCCATTACCTGATGTTATCACAAAAGGAATGGGGAGGGGGAAAAAAAGACTGAATCGTTTTGTAATCTCTGAGCAACAAAGCACATAATGTGCTGAATGTATCTTGACAAAATCTAAATGAAAGTGTCTGTGAGAAAACAAGGAAATTGAGGGGTCTAGCTGCTGAAGTTTGAAATCAGCTCGGTAGATTGACAGAGGGATAGATGGATCGAGCTGACACCTTCACAACAGAGCACAAATCAAGAGAAGCAGGACTCAAAGATATGGATAACAATTGAGTTGCATAGTTCAATGCTGATTTTGAAAGCCATATTCCCCTCTTTATGTTCGCTCACCTATAAATGTCAATATGCCAAATGCAAAAATATTTCTAAAATGGCAACCAAGTTTCTGCTATTGTAATAGGGTCACCAGCGAGCAAGCCCTGCTCTTTCAAAGAATGGCATGCCCTGAATTTGACATAAAATAAAAATATGAAGTTACATTGCACATTAGAACAGCAGAACAATGTTTCTGTTTCCAACACGACACATGCTACTTATTTCTATGCTTGCCATGATGTCAATAGCTGTAAAGTCAACATTGATTGCAACAATTAGACATATTTTTGATTGAAACTAGATAATCATGCAGAAATAAACTGGATTTTGAAAAGTGGATGTGCCATACAGTATCAGAATGAAGCCGGATTGAACTCTGTAGCTGTAATCTCTATTGATAGCAATTTGTTAATATTATCCAACTGCATGCATGGCAAGTGCAGAACAAGTTAGGATGTACTTACACTTGACAGGTCCAAACTCTGGGACGGTTCATGATATATGTTCGTAACACGGACCAAAGAATAACCAAAATCAGGACATGATGTCGCAAGATAGACCCTAAAAGACAAAATGCTAAAGCATGCCTGGTTCTTCTGGTCATAGGAACTATTTTGCTCATTACAGTTTGGTACGGGTGTTGTAATTGCTGTCTCCTTGCAGCAAATCTCCTGCCACTGTTTTGACTACTTTAGTTATAGGAGTTATAAGCTGGTAAAATACCACCATATGTACACAGATCCATTTACCCCAGCACACAGCACTGTTTTGGATGTTCGTTAAGTTTGCTAAATATACGTCATAAAATTGTTCACAAGATGAGCATGCATTAACAAAAAGTAAAAACAGTCAAATTTGATGTCAAGTTGAATGTATGGATCTTTTCTTAAAGTGCCTCTGACATTTTACGCAATGACATTTTCCTGTGCGATACCATAAAAGTACCTTAATGCCAACAAGACATCTCAACTCTTTATGTGGGCTTAAAGCCAGAAAAAGACACTCTATCTTCAACATTATGATTTCTGTCTCTCAAGGGCCCTCTAAATTGCAATTAGGCTGCTTTTCCCCTATGCTTTCTACACTAAAAGCCAATTTCTATTCATTCGTTTTAGAAGAAAGTGCTGAACGCAGACAACCTATTTGAAAGCTCCGCCTGTTGGCGTGATTCGCTTTCAGTTCACTCAAGCCTAAATAAACTCATTAAAAGGGGTTGCAGAATATGCTAGAGGGAATATTTGTAGTATTAATCAGTGTCGTGTTGAAGTAGACTTGATGGCTTGCTACACACTTCTCCCATGCTGCTTAAAGGGCCTCGGCTTTGTGTTAGTATTCCTCAAGTCCAGCGAGCCTGGCTGTAAATATTTACTGAGAAGACTGGCAGAGGGCGATAAGGAGTTTGGGCCTATTGATGATAACACTGAGGCGTTTGAGAGAGTATTTAATGAAATGCTATATGTATCTGGCGCCATGAAAGTTACAGAATGTAAAGGGACCATTTGTTATGTCTTTTACACTCAGTGGTGACATGCCAACAAATTTGTACCAGTACCTGTCAGAAAAATCACTTACGTATTAAGTTATCTTGATGGAGTTTCATTACGTCAGTGTTATATTACTATAATTTATTTACTAATATATATTTATTAATATTTGAATTAGCTTTTATTTTAAAATTTTCGGTTTTAGTATGTTATGTTATAGGTTTTATATATATTTCTATATAATATAAAATTTTCATTTAGATTTTGAATTAGTTTTTTAGTTTTAGTCATTTTTTGTGTGTTTTTGTATTTTTATGTCTATATAGTTTTATTAGTTTTATTTCAGTTTTAGTTTTTGTTAGTTTTAGTACAAGTTAAACTAATTGAAAATGAGAAAAGTTTCCTTGGTAATTAGCTGAAAAAATATTTGATTTCATTTCAAATAATTTTTTTTTGTAGTTTCAGTAAAGTATAATAACCCAGGTGCAGACACAGTCAATATAATATCTATTAATATAATATTTCTATTCATCTGCAGTGAAATCTTTTAGAAGCAATGATTCCATGCTAACAGAATACACAGTGCTGCAGAAGTATTACAACCAAATGGCTTCAGGACTGAACATGTACATTTAAAAAGTGAATAAATAAAAACCAACCAAAAACAATATATACATTATGTTGCTTAAACAAATAATTTAGTCAGAATACACAGCTACATCTGAACGGCCATTAATGGAGAAAGATCATCTTTTCGGCCAGATGGTGTAGTTCCAACATTTACCAGCAGGTGCTAATTGTGTCATGATAATCAGCCAAATTTTTGACCTCTTGGTTCCAGTAACATGTTACATATACTACAAAGAAAGCTACTGCTTACAACCGTATATAAACAAATTATTGTCTAATTACTCTTATTTTATCTAGGGTAATTAAGAGATGTTTTCCAACAGTGCCCTTGCCATGATGCTCCTGAGAACATGAGAAGAGCATTCCCACCAGTAAAGACTTCTGCTCTGTGACCTAACTTCTCACTATCTGTCCGTGTTCTGAGGAAAACCGGAGGAACAGCTTGTCTCTCTTTACCCCCTGACATGCTCCTTCTTACCTTGTCTTCCCGTGGCAATTTCTCAGCCCTGCAAATCAGACATATGGAATGGGGGAAGGCTTGCCAAGAAAGATGCACTAGCAGAGACTGGCGGGCCTTGAGGTTCCTGACAGACATTGCCAGGCAAATGGGGCCTTTCTGCCTCTCTGGCAGATGGCTGGAGGAAGTGGAACAGGCACAAGAGAGATAAATGAAAAGCTTGAAAAGACAGATCCAACAAAAGCCAGGTGTTAGAGATGAACCTCCTTACAAACTCTTGATCTAAAGCGTCACAAGCAGAGATTAAACGAACATTTCTGCTAAAGATCAAATATTAAACGCTAGCCCTCAGCAAGTTTTACACATTAATAAATAAACAGTACTTTTAGAAAAATGTTTAAAAACATTTAAACTCACACAAGTTGAAGACTCCAGTCATATTACTAGCCTAATAACAGCTGTTTTATTTTACATAGAGCCGGTCGCCTTATGGGGGCGATCATATTGAGATTACACGACCACTTTCGTTTGTGGAATTAATTACTAATGGCTGACAGCAAATAAAGCATTTCTACAATTTTGTGTAATGCATCATCCACACCACTAGGCATCAGTATAAGCCCAAGACAACTTAGTTTGCACCTTTAATTTCTCTTTTCCTATGATGGACTACAAAAATGGGACTAGTGCAGATTGATAGACCTGGTTCTGCCTCATCAACCCTCACTTCCATTAACATGCCTTCTACAGTAGTATGAATCATAGTAATGCATTCTTGCTTATTCTGAATGAAGAGAGAAAAACACCAGCAAATGAAAATGCAGTGGTGTTCAAAAACATACTTATTTCTCAATGTATTCAATTTTTGCATTTCCTCTGTAAACTGTATAAACTGGACCAACCAGTTTTATAACAAGCATGACACATTTGTAAGAATATGAAATATACTAGGAAGTATGGATAAAGCAATCTCATAATTATTTTTTTAAAATCACTCAATGACTTCTGTTTTTATTTTGAATAAAGTGTCTAATGGATATAATCTTTGTTTAGCTTTCTTATGTAGTATGTGTGTGTGAGATATCATACAAATGTTTAAAAAGGCAATTAGATTGTAAAACATTTCAATCCTGTAAATCCATCATTAATCTTGGTTCTGGAAAAATCAATTTAATACCTCTTCACGGCATGGATTTGTCACATGTGCCTCTACGTAATGGCTTTTATTGATTGTCATTTTACAGATTTTCCTCTCCACTGAGGACATATGCACAGGACAAACCTCTGTGATCAAAGGAGTGATGAAGCAATCATGCATTTATGACCGTACGCACGAATCGTGTCCAGTTGTCCAGCTGTCACTGGTTGTCTATAGCTGCTTGAAATAAGGTTCAGGACTCATCAGTTGTGCAAACAAGGTCTAATCTCGCTTATCCTCTGTTTACTTGCCCTTGAGGCAGGTAATTAGTCTTAATGACAGTGTCAGATAATAGCCTTTAACCGAATCTGCTTTAATGGGGTTTTAGGGGACATGAACTATCTTCAGACTTCACTGTAACTTCTCTCTGCACAATTTGTTAGTAAATATGTGATAAATACTACCAATCATGCACTTGACTCAAGCTTGAAAAGTAAGATTAGCCCAGTTCACTATGTTGTGAATGCTGTAGGCATAGTTTGCCTGGCCGACCCCTTTTCAATCCTAGCCTGCAAGGATATTCATTCACTTTTCAAGTTACTGTCCAAGTAAGGCTATGAGATTTTTATCTGCCTAATTGCCCACAAGATATAGGACAGTGAAAAATGCGGGCTAAGCAACAACTGGGGCAAAGTTGCTTGAATCCAGCAGGGTCAGAACTACAAGTGAGCTCATTTATACAAAGTGCAGCATACGAGACAGTGGTTGAGAATGGAAGACTGATTTCCCCTCAGAGTAAAACATAAAAAAGGGTAATTGTGAGATAAAGTTTAAAGTATAAAGTCACAGCTGTGAGAAATAAGTATAAAGTCACATTGTGAAACATATAATTAAAACAGGTGCATTTGTGAGACTTGAAGGTGCAGTTATGAGTATAAAAAAATAAAGTATGAAGTCACAATATGAGATATAGACAAAATTATAAGAAATATTTCCATGTGCAGCATATGACCAGAAGTTGCAATTTTGAGATATAAAATTGCTATTGATATTAAGTTGCAATTGTGGAAAACTCAATTGTGACCTTTTGTGAAAGTCAGTCTCAGAAATGTGAGATATAAAATCACAATTATTATAAAGTCATTAATGTTGAAATAATAAGTCATCTTTGTGAACCTGCAATTGAGAAATAAAAAATTTGCAGTTGTTAGAATGTAAAGTTACAGTTATGAGAAATAAAACTGAGATATAAAGTCACATTTTGAGATATCACAATTGTGAGAAACAGTCACATTTTTTAGATATGAGGTTGCAAATGTGAAAAATAAAGTATAAAGTGACATTGTGAGATATATACATTGCCACAATTTGAGATCTAAAGACAAAATTATAAGAAATAGTTCAAATGCAATATATGATAAATTATGAGATATAAACGTGCAATTATGATAAAGTCGCATAGAGATATGAAGTCACATTTGTGAAGTCGAAATTGAGAGATAAAAAGTCGCAATTGTTAGAATGTAAAGTTACAGTTACGAGAAATACATTTGCGATAGTCATATAAGGTTACAATGTGAGACATAAAGTCACATTTTGTGATATAACTATAATCACAATTGTAAGAAACAGTCGCATTTGTTAGATATGTGGTCGCAGTTTTGACATATATAATGTCGCAATTGTGAAAAATAAAGTATGAATTCACATTTGTGAGATATATTTATATAGCCACAATTGTGAGATCTAAAGACAAACTTAAAATAAATAGTTCCAAAAGCAATATATGATATATGCAGAAGCAATTTATTTTTCTCTGAGACAGAAACAAGCTTCCTTTCTTAAGAAAGTTTTTCAAAAATAATGTAGCCTTCTGCCAGTTACCAGTTTTTCATTGAGGTTATCTTAGTTGTTTGTTCTTATATAATGCACTGACTATGACTGATGAAGCTGTCCTACAGACATTAAGATGTATGTGACATTTGTTTAGGCTCATCTTCTATTGCCGCTCCCTGCTTTTGGTTGTACAGATTGCTGGTGTGTCAGCGGACGATGCTATTCAATGTTGACAAATGCTCTCGTCAACAAGCAGCATAGGTTAAGCTGTCCCTTAACATCCAGCAGGATTAATGAGGCAGGTGCCATGGACAGAGACAAATCACTAGCGTACAACTTATCTTAAGCAGTAGAGAGAAGAGATTGGCCTGAGCCTGGACAGAGAATGAGGAGTGAGAGCGCTACAGAGATTTCCATCTGTCTTTTAAACACTTAAATCAGTCCTTCTGCTGCTTCAGAAGCAGTTTAAAAAAAAAATAACAGCCCTCCTTACAGGTCTCTGGAGCACTGAAGGAATCGATCACAGGTGAAGAGGAGGAACCAAATTGCATCCTAGAAGACAAACCCAAAACCACAAGAAGCCAAAGAAACCCACAATGCTTGTGACACACAGCTTGTTCAGCTTTGTGAAAAACTAAACCCTAAATGTAATGCTGCTAAAATGAGTTGTGTTCTATCATCACTGTCTGCAGGATAGCGTTAAATGTGTATATGATGAAGACAAAAAACATAGCAATAAAAAATAATTATGCTTTCTATCTTGATATAAAATGAAACAGAAGCGATTAAAGATACAGAGAAATGATGAATGTTAAATTGAACTATAAATACACAAGATTACCATGTCATCACATGGTGTAAATGTTTTTCTAATGTTGAAATCACAAATCACCACATGATCCACCTCTGCTTCAAGCTATTGCTCAAAGATGATAGCTTCATAATTCATTTTTATATTTTTCACTTCATATGAGTTGTAGGCTATATTGTGGGCGTTGAATCGATCGGAACACATGGGAAATATGAATCGTGAAATATGACATTTTGGGTGGAGTACAGCGGTATTGCAGAGGATGCCACCCTGTAGTGTGATGTTGAATTCAACAAGGAATTGCAAAACAGCATGCAAAAGAGCTTTCCAGATGTCATCAGCATAGCCCACAAGCCACTTCAGTATCATGACGATAGTTAAGAGTTCTAGCCCAGCTGTGGTTAAGTAAAACATTATATACAGGGCCGGAGTGGGACTCATTTTCAGCCCTGGAGTTTCATGCCTTAGACGGGCCCACTTTGTTTTTTTTTTTCTACTGGCCTTTTCAGTGCCACCTTTTGCGCTTTCTATTATGCATTTTCTTTGATCTATAATTTTTTGCTCGCATATCTCCAACAACTGACCTT
>NW_015546111.1:1088290-1098399 GCF_001515605.1 Sinocyclocheilus anshuiensis | reverse complement strand
ATACTTTTCAATTAAAGAAAACTTAGAGAGTGTGGGCTGCTTCTGGTGCTTGGATTTGTACTTCAATAATGAGGTCCACGTTTAAGAATAAGCTAGAAGTTTTTTTTTCTCTCTCTCTCTATTTAACAGCATTAACTTACAATGAAAGATGCATCCAAATATCTTTGCTACACACTCACCATATAGTCATGGCCAAAAGTTTTGGCAGTGACATACATTTTGTGTTTTGCAAAGTTTGCTGCTTAAGCTGTTCCAATCATTGTGTTCTTGTTAGCAATGGTTACCACCAAAGAAACACGTGCAGCCATCATCGCTTTGCATCAAAATGGCCTCATATGCAAGGAAAGTGCTACAAAGAATATTGCACCTGAAAGAACCATTTACCGGATCATCAAGAACTTCAAAGAGTCTTCAGGACATCCCAGAGTGTCCAGCAAGCGCCAGGACCGTCTGCTCCTGAGGAGTCAGCTACGGAATCATGTCACCAGCAGTGCAGAGCTTGCTCCAGAATGGTAGCAGGTTGGTGTGAGAGCATCTGCACGCACAGTGAGGCCAAGACTTTTGGACAACGGCCTGGTGTCAAGAAGGGCAGCAAAGAAGCCACTTCTCTCCAAGAAAAACCTCAAGGACAGACTGAAATTCTGCAGGAAGTACAAGGATTAGACAACAGAAGACTGGGGCAAAGTTATTTTCTCTGATGAAGCTCCCTTCTGACTGTTTGAGACATCTGGGAAATCGATTGTTCGGAGAAGAAAAGGTGAATGCTACCATAGTACCATATATACCACAGAAACATATGGAAAAATAACCTACAAATACTGAAGCAGCAAACTTTGCAAAACAAAATTTGTCACGGCCAAAACTTTTGGCCATGACTGTACAGTGTTTCTACTTTTTGATATATCTTCCTGATCATCTATTTAACCCATAATTCTTATTTTTACTTTTTTGTATGATGGTATTTTTACTGATGTTTTGTGCATTGACTGAAAAACTCAAACATTAATTTTGGAAAACATGACTATGTTTGATGTCAACCAAACTGAACACCAGAATATTCCATTCAGTCAGGCTCTGTAGGCATTAAAACCTTATTTCTATTCATAAACTCTATTTGGACGCTTTCATTATGAAAAAGCGATCAGGCTCTGCAGTAACCCTGTGCTTTCCCTTTCATTTACAACTTTAATCAAGAAGAACTGTAAACAATGGTCTATTAGCATATTCATAACACATCAGTCCCCCATATCACTAGACTCAAACAGACATTAGTCCTTGTAATGACTGGGCGAAAACAGCAATATGTCATGGTTTTTGGCTTTTTGTTTCTGTGTAAATATATCAGTACTTGTCTCTGCTATTGTGGCATACATAATCATGTTTATCTAATTATCGCCTGACATCAGTAAAATATACTCAGCAAATAAAGAGAAGAGAGTACAGGATGCATATAAATAATAATATTTTTCATATATTACCAAAAAAAATAAAAAATTGTCGCAAATGTGTATCTTATATGACACATTATCAGGACAACTTAATGTGTTAGATGTTGATTCAGTTCAGTGAAGGATTCATCCAACTGAAAGAAATATTCAAGTCAGGTGATTTCAGAAGGCCAGGGCAGAGGTTAAAGTTTATCTTGGTGCTCCAAAGGTCATGGTTTTATGATCATGACACCATCTTTTTGCATTTTAGCACTGGTGTCTGTGAGTAAAGTTTTAACAATTGCGGCCCTTTTATGGATGTTAGCTTTGTGAGGTTCTCTGTTGCCGGTGGAAACAGAGTCTTCAAGGTACATACTGAGGTTTGCTGTCACTTTTGTTGCAGTAGTTCTGTGTTGTTTAGGACACAATCCTCCTTAATGTTTGATGAAGCCTATCATTCTCTTACAGTTTTTACCCAGTATTCTTGTTCACTAATGAAATCTTGCCATGGTTTGTGCAGTCATAATCATAAAGACTGTTGTTTTTAAAATACAACAATTGGGCTGTTAAGGTAACAAACACTTTTGTTAAACGGGCTCCTATGAGTTGTCATTTCTGTCAGTCACCTAGCTCACAGACTACTTGTACTAACCACAGCTGAATACAATTTATACTACACTCATATACAAACTAGAGAATACAGACACACACAAAAAAGATAATTGTAATGTTTGGTTTTTCACTGTAGCCTACACAAATTACATTAACCCCTATAATAATGGGTGTTCACATTATTTTAACCCCTGTTTATACACATAAGGAAGAAGAAGAAAACATACATAAAAGAACAAGAAAATTGTTAATTCCCTTTTGTTATAGAAAACCTTCTCCAGAAGAAGAGCTGAGACACCTGGGGCAGGTTTTGGTCCAATTCCACCATGCTGAGCTGGTGCGTGAGAAGTTTGAAAATCACCCACATTTTGTGATGGTGTAGCTACTTCTCTGTTTCTGTATCTAGTTGTATAGTTCTCCTCGTGGAGATGGAAAGTGTTCAACCACAACTTCTATGAAAACGTAACTCTTCTCTAAGCAATAAAAGAGGCCTACAGAGATACTGAGATGCATGAGTGCCAGGCTTGGACTCAACATTCACACTTTTCTTTCCTTGAATCCATAGCTTATGTGATGATGTGGATGAAATTCTCTGTCCAGACAGAAATGAGATGCTCTATGAATATGTACATTTACAAAAATGTAAATAATATTCACAGAAAAAAAAATTATTATGGAACTTTATGATAAACATGGTTTTATAGTAGTATAGCTGAATTTGTGATCAACAGAGAAAACTGATAACTTTGAGAAACTTACACACAAATAATAAAAATGTAAAAGGATTGATTCTTGCAAAAATAAAAAAAGTTATCATCTGAAACAGTGTAAACGCACAGCCAGAGCAAACATCAAAACCATGACTCCACTGAGATGGTTTCAAGTAAACACTTAGATGGATTTCAGGTCACATTTTATTTTTAAAGGTTTAATTTTCAATTCAGTATAAAGACGTGGGAGTCATACAAACCCTTTTCCACCTCCAATTACTTTCTGTTGCAACACAAACCCAAATATGAAGAGTCATGGAGTGCATAAACAGAGCAGATGTTTCATAAACAAAATATGAGATATTTATGCTGCAAAGCAGACAGTAGAACATATAGCATTGACAAATGTCGGATTCCTCCACGCTGCGGTCAATTAAATATGAATGATTTTAATCAACAAGTCGCATATTCATGTGCAAGTAACATTTGTTTAGTTTCTCTTCAAGACCCTAGCAATATTTTATATTTTGTAGCTAGAAATGTAACATTATTGATGACACATACAAGGTCATAACAAAGGGAAAATTGAATTCTTCTTTGTTTTGAACTTGTAAGATATTTCCCAAAGGAAACTGGGTAATGTGCCTGGATGTAAATGCCAATTACAGGTCTAATTATCATTCTCTTCAGACCAATAAATCCTAGGAGTAAAAAAAAAAAAAGTCCTGCGTGCCACCAGCTGACTGATATGTAGGCAACATTAAAAAGGCAACGTTTCCAAAAGTGACTCAATGATACGTTATGAATACAAAATGCGTTTTCAAAGTACACATGCAGGCGCATGGTAATATTTCATCCTCTGCCACCCAATCATGACCAATAATACAAACACAAATATCTCTGATTTCATAGCATTCCCCCTTCCTGAAATCCCATGCAGCGCCTAATTTATGTCAGCAAGCCTGCTATTCCATCTAATCCAGTAATAACGTCAACCTGGCTTTTCCGCACCCCTGTTTGATGTGGAATTTCACGGGACATATTTCACAGTCCATCCCCAGAGACACTTTAACCACTCTGGGGTGTAATGCAGACCCTGCATTTACATAATGAAGTCCTCTGTTTATTATAAACTTGTGCATTCGGTTCACGGAAGACCATTAAACAAGCACAAAATAGGAAAGAACAGGAAAGTCGCTGTGCCGAATAGCATATTAAAATGCAAATGTGACTTAATCTTGATTCGTGGCTCTCCATGGGCCAGCGTAACATGAGCCAAACAGGTAATGCATCCTCCAGCTTTGGCCTCCCTCCACAATGCTGCACAGTACAATGTAGAGACGGCGCGTGAGATGGAGATGATATCTCTTTTATTGTGCAGTTGGCTGGGGCTTTTGTGTGTTCTGGGGGTGTTACGGTAATTGCGAATGTTAGAGAGGGGCAGAGGAGGAGAGTAAACATATCACTGGAGATTACATGTTGTTAGCCATTTTGGCACTTGTTAGAGGATAAAAGCTAATCATAAACACGGACAAAACGAGCCTTGTTTGATATGGGAATGAATTTGTAGCTGCATTCCCTGCTTTTTGCTTTCATGTGCATAATAAAAAGGCTTCGGAATTACTTTAGCTACCGCTTTGAGCAAATCGGTAGTAAAGACCTTGTTTAATCAAGTCTTGTATTCGAACTTCCAGCTAACAAGCTCACCTAACTTTTAAGCATACTCATTAAAGGAAACTCATTACAGAAAACAAAATGTTACATAATGCGACTGCATTTCTTTTCAATAGTTTATTCTTAAGCATCTTGACTTAAGCAAGCACAATTAGTCAGGAGAGCTCCATTTGCCAACCCCCTCAACCTTGGTTTCAACATGAAAACAAATGGGCCGAGATGAATGTGGAATTAATGCTGACAGCTGCTGACTCAGGTGGTTATAAACGGATGCGAGAGTAAACTTCGAAATGGCAATTACATTACAGCCCTCAGGAGAACCCTCTCTATTCTCCTGGATTTGTTGCCGGCTGGGCAAGCAGCCATATCTGTTGTTCGGCTGTGGAGAAGGAGCTACATGTAGTCAACATGACAACAAAACACTTTTGTCTTCCATATGCAGAGAAAATAGGGAACGGGAACAAAAGCTAAGCTGAAACAATTGTCTTGTGGCTGTTGTGATGTCAGCTTGTTAATATCAACAGCATATTTTATTTATTTAAATCACAAAGCAATATGCTAACAAATGTGACATCCACTACTGTGTAGGTACGGTGCATAAAAGTAATAATCAAATAGATTATTTTATAATAGTGGATTACAATCAAGGTGAAAACATATCCACCAGACCAATGAATCATTCTTAAAGGGACAGTTCACTCAAAAAATGACATTTCTGTCATTATTCAGACTTTTTGAAAAATGCTGGTAACCAAACTGTATTGGTTACCATTGACTTCCCGTGTATGGAGAAAAAAACACACATTCAAAACACCTTTTATGTTCCACAGAAGAAAGTCATACAGGTTTGGAAAGACACGAATGGTGAGTAAATGTCAGAATTTTCATTTTTTGGTGAACTATCCCTATCCCTATATAACATTTATTCATTGATCAAAAAAATCCCAGACGAATAGCAGATGTGGGAATCAAGTTTTAAAATAAAATTTCAATCAGATCAAATGAGTTCAAATTGGTCAGCAATTATGATTGCTTCCATCAATCTGAATCACTGTGTAACAAGAACTTATATTTATATTTTAAGTTTATATTACATTATATTCTAATATATATGTACATATATACATAGTATGAGGCGCATACATTACATTTATATATATATATATATATACTAGAATATAATGTAATATCAATAACTCTAACCATGTTTCTGTTTTTACTAGTCAATGAGCAAATTCGCCAGATCTAATATCCAGATTAATACATCACATGGATTATTTATGTATTAGTAAAAATCATGTACATTCTAATTATTATTCATGATCTAAGCCATTACTATATTGATGTCACAACCAGCCATCCGTCCCAACAGTCCCCACTAATGTGAATAATTAAGCATCCAACACCGCATTAGATATGCAAATGATCCAGAGCAGAGCCGTGTTGGTAGACACTTCTAATTCTCATATACACAGTGCCTGAAATCATGCCAGTGGGTGTTCAGTGTCTGAGGCTGAGGGAAAGTTTGCTGTATACCTGCGGGTAGAACTGACACAGGATGATGAGCTGTTGTTCTTATCTCCATGAAAGAGCCATACCTCAGTAAACCTTTATCCCTGTCCTCTATATTTTATGAGCTGAGATCATCACATGCAATGAGAGTTTCTCATTTCCTGTGAGGGGGTAAAGTTAAACTTGTAATAATGAAAGACAAAATGTGCTGACCAACCCCAGCTGCAGTTCTTGTCCATTATTAGAGCCAAGACTGAGACGAGACTTTAGAAAATAACTGCTGGGTTTAACAGAGTCAGGTGCTGGGGACAATATTGCATGCATAATCAAATCACTTCATTGTGCAATAAACTGAGATTTAAAAAAATTTTTTTTAGCAACACTATATATGCTGCAATGTTATGCCATATTACACAACTAAGCACATAACTCTCCCAATGGCCCAGTTTGCTCTGTCATCTGGAAGTCATCATACAGCACATAAAAGCATTAAAATATGCTGTCAAACAGAAGTCTTGAATTCTGTGGGAAGCTGTAGACAGAGTGAGATACTGTCACTGGTTTAATGGAGAAAATTATTTCTGATCTACAGTATTCACTGTAAAACAACATTTTCTTAAGTATTTTTTGTCTTGTATTGCTGTATAATTATTAAAGCATCCTTAAAACAAGAAACATTTACTTGGGAAGCAAAATGGCATGATATTCTTCTTACCCCACTGGCAAATTTGTTTTATTTTTCAAGCCTAAATCTACTAAAATCTCTTTGTCTTAAGCATAAATCTCTGCAATTTAACGAGGATTATTAAGACAAAAAATGAAAGAAAAATGCCAATGGGGGTAAGAAAAACATATATAATTTAATTATATATGGAGCCATACAAATTTTAAACAATCTGTATCTCTATTGTCATATAAAGATGATGAAAAACATACTAGCGCCTTGCTCAACGTGACCTTCTTTATTGGCTTTAATGGTTCCATCAAGAACCTTTAACACCCATGAACCCTTCCCATTGCACAAACTGCTTTTTAGTGCTTTATAGTGGAAAAACATTCAGTAGATGTTCTATGGGGAACACAACAATGATTCCTCTATGGAACCTCTATATTTAAGAGTATGTATCATATGTTATAAGAAAATACAACAATATACAGAATCTTGTCTGAGAAATAGCCTAACTACCATGCATATGCATGCTAAGATTTACATTTACTGTACAGTTAAGCATTTGGGTGGTGCTTTTATTTAAAGCGACTTACAATGCATGCAAAGTATCTATCTTTTTTCCCAGTTCATATAATCCTTGGGAATCAAACCCATGACCTTGGTGTTTCTTCAAAACTCCAGGTTACACCTGCGTGAATTTCCACGATAGTTCAAAGATAGTTTTGCTGGTTACACTAATAAAGCAGCCTGTTGGGGACAACCCATCACACCAGCATTTAATTCACAAAATGAAGAAATGAAAGATAATATTTTGTGTGCTTGTCTCTTTACTATAAGTAGCATCAGAGCAACGTTCCCTGACCTTGAATTGAGCTCCTCACAAGCTTATTTACAGCAGTGACCGTTTCCTTTAAGATCCTCTCTTTCATCTACATTCATTTAATCTCTCTCTCTTTCCATCTTTTACTTCTCTTCTTTCGCTATCACTTTCTGAGCAGAGCAGCTCAGCTTCGGCATAAGCTCATTGAAGCGAAAGTCACAGCCTGCCAAACAAAGAGACAAAGTAGTCAGCGCTGCCAAGCCACGCACCCACACACTGAACAATGGCCTCAATGCTCACTTCCCCCAGCATGAGCCCTGTAATGCTGAGAATTTCATGAACATCGATTGTGTAGTGGGCAGACACAAAGCAGTGCCATCGGTAAGTAGGTGGTACTTATGTCGATCATATTGTTTCATCTCTGTAGGATGAGAAAAGAGGTAACAGGCATTTATTATATAGTGAAGGAGGCAACAAAGCTTTGCAACAGGTGGAGGAAAAGGTCTTAGGTCTGGCACTTTTGACTTCTCTGATGATGCTATTTGCAATAAAAGGCTTGCAAAGCTTGCTTTGTAAATGCTGTTTCCTTTTACAGTCATAAGATCCAAGCCAGAGCAGAGCTGGAACGAGGACAGTAAGTCGTAACATGGATCATTTGAGAGGAAAATGGGAAATGACCATGTCTTACGATCAGACAGAGCCTGTCTTAGCTCTCTCTCTCTCATTCGTTCTTTCTTAAGCTTGCTGCATATCTGTGCTTCTGTTGTATCTTTCTTTTCCCTATGCTTTGCAGAACATAACCAGACATTAACAATCTTCCATTAGCAAATAAAAAAAGTTAATGAATCTAAAATGTATATATTTCCTACACATTATACAAATAATATTAAATCTTTGGCTACATTTTCTTGCACACTTGCGACAGAGCTTCATGCAATAGGCCCCTTTGCTTGCTTTAATGATAATAGCTTATTTTACGATCAATTTCCCTCCTGAAATCAAAAGGTTCCTTAACCTTATCTGAAAACTGCGGTTTTCACTCAGCGGCGGTACATGTAACTTTCAGCAGGGGGAGCAAGAGAGCCAGAAATCAAGTTTACGTGGTCCTGCTTTCTATCTGACCACTACAGCACATGCAGAGGTTTCAGCCCTGCTATTCCCTAGGGCTTTAGTGAAAGACCTATCCACTCCGCTGGAGCATTTTGGGGCTGTTTTGCAGCTAATGCCCTTTTAAAGGCCACAGTCAAGTGACACAGATGAATCTTATAGCGAGTTAAAACAATGAAGCAGGGGCGAGGTCTGTTTCAGTCACTCTGTAAGTAAAATATGTTTTTAGAAACGGCTCAGTGTTTTTCTAGATGACTGTACAGGTGGAGTGAGGTGGAGATTTCAGCATAAAAGACTACCCACTAGATTACACACAGTAGTGAACAACACACTTGCCAAGCATAGCGCATTCTCTAAAGACTACTCAAGACTGCTGCAGAACCACATACTCTTAAAAATAAAGGTTTCAGTGGGGGTGTTTTGAATAGAAGAACCATTTTGGGTTCCCCAAGGAATCTTTCAGTGAACAGTTCTTAAAAGATAATTTTCCCCCTTCAGTGTGAAGAACATGTGCATTATCTAAAGAACCTTTTTCCATGCTAAAGAACCTTTTGTGCAATGGAAAGGTGGTTCCATTGATGTTGAAGGTTCTTCACAGAACTATAAATGGCCATAAAGAACCTTTAGTTTTAAAAGTGTAAATCAGATTCATTATCAGCACAATTTCTTGCAGCATGAGGTCTGTTTACAGACCCTAAGAACAGCAGGTTGGTAACAAGCCTTTCAGGGGATGATTGCTGCACAAATATAAAAAATATAATGTTGAACAGTCAATACTATAACTCATATACGGCAACCATACGCCCTAAAAATGTGCTCTCAACCTAATCAGGTATCTATTAATAAATAAAATGCAATGAACAGCCCAAGCACCTTCATTGACTAGAAACAACACTTCATCAGACATATTAAGAGCAAAACTGATGAAAAGTCTCTCCTTTGAACCACAGCCTATAATATCTAATTAAATATAATACCTGGTTAAAGCCAACTTTTAAGTTAACATTATTGCTCATCTCAATGGCAGTTGCTCATCTGGCACAGAACTCCCTAAAAACAAAACAATATATTTTCATAATCATTCAGTTCTAGTTCTGAGCCAATCTTCTGAGCCAAAAATGCCATGTGAAAAATATGACTCAAGAGTCATTAATACTGACATAATGGCACATGGCTGATGACATTACAAGAACACACAGACTTAAACATTTCAAAATCTTAACCTTTCGTTCGGCTCATATATGAGGAAAAGCACAAACGTGGAGAAGTCCACAGAATATGTAGCCATGGGATCTGACATACTGAACAGATATAGCATTATGCTAATTTTCATTTTGATTTATGTTAGATAAGTTCAGGTGTTTATGCTCAGCGAAGCAAAAGTTTTGTTGTACTTTACATCTTAGCTAGAATATATTAGCGGATTTCATGTGTCATTAAAAGTCAACGTCCTCCTTCAAATCTACGTCTATGCCTTGAGAGATTCTCAAAAAAAGAAACTATCTTAGAGAAAGAAAGCCCATGAGAGAGAACGGATTAAGAACGTCTCGGTTACTTGTGTAACCCTCGTTCCCTGA
>NW_015546111.1:1074955-1088137 GCF_001515605.1 Sinocyclocheilus anshuiensis | reverse complement strand
GCACAAGATGCTGGACCCCGCCCTGTCCGAGGACCCAGCACACTCGTCCGAAAACCCCAGGTGGTGCGCCATGCTTGAGGAATGAGAGGCCCGCGGAGACGTACTAGACGGGGAGGCTCTCACCGTGATCCTCAGGTCTCCCTGACCATGAACCGAAGTAGCCCTCCGAGAACCGGAGGAGCTAGAACGGGGCATGGCAAGGGGGATACCCCCCCGTTTCACGAGGAGGTATCTAGACCGCAACACCGCGATGGTCATGTTCCCGCACTGAGAACATGACTCATCCATGAGCGCTGCCTCAGCGTGCTGCAAGCCCAGGCACGAGATACAGCGATCATGACCATCAGATGAAGCCAGGAAGCAACCACATCCAGAGACGCACGAGCGGGAAGCCAAGCGGGAAGCCATCTTTAAAAAGACGCCCGTCGCTCGTGAAGCTCTTTTAGAAATTTCTCTTTTTTTTTTTTGAATGAAATTACTCTTTTAGAGAGCGCTGAAGCGCCCAGGGGAGGTCGCGGCGAGACCGCAGAATGGAAGCTGCAGCCCACCGAGGTTTCTAGCAGCCTGGATGGCAACCCCCGCTGACACGGCGTGACACCAACGCCAGCTGTTTTTCCCAAACACTCGCGGAGATTCGTCCTGTAGAAGGCTCGGCTCCGAAGCGAAAAGCTGATGTGCGTTTGCACACGCTCTCCTTTTATACCCGCGCTGCGGGGCGGGGTGCGCGTGGCGAAACACGCACGCCAACTGTCATTGGCTTGTTTAGTTAACACTCGAAGGTGATTGGGCTCTCGGGCGAGATCCCAATTCGTCAGTCACAACTGACGTAACGTCGAACGTGACTGACTGAAAGGGAACCTTACCTACCTTGACAGCCGGGGAAAAAAACACATTTCACACTAAGGTTGGCATCTGATATCCCTTTACCTCACCACGAATGTCAAAAAAAAAAGTTTTTATTACTAATGATCCCTTTAATATCAGTCATATTTGCACCAAATGCAAGATAATCTCTCACCTCGCATTGAGATTACTTACTATTATAAATGCAGGAACCTATTATAAATGCAGGAATGTAATTTGCACCTGCTCTCAATATATCAGATCTCAAAGTCTGTTAACACATACAGATATGGCTGTGAATAAGTCATATGTAAATATATAAGTTTACAAAGCATCGGATGATGATGTTGAGAGTTGTTTGAAAAGTGAAACAAAACTGTGTAACAGAATGTGTTTGGGGCTTGATCTTGTCTTGTTCTGGTAAATTGGTCCCTGAACTGGTTGATATAATGTTGTTGAATGATCAGGTGCTGTTGAATAAATTAATTCACGTTGTTTTGACAACAACACACCTAGGCTAATATTCTCAGTGACACGCAATTTGATTATACAATGCACCATTACTTTGATGTGAACTGTTGTACTACTTTTAGTCAAGGTCACTGAAGTTTATTGAAACACATCTGACCACGATTGAGTAATTTATTGAATTTATTAAAAATTATTCATAAGGAGCTTCTCAATTAGGTACACTTCTGTTCAAATGCATTTGAAAGAAGAGTTTTATGTTCAACAGGGCTGCATTCATAAGATCAAAAATACAGTAAAAACAGTAATATTGTAAATTATGATTACAATAAAAAACTAATTTCTATTTTAATATATTTCAATGTAATTAAATTTTCAGCAGCCATTACTCTAGTTTTCAGTGTCACATAATCGTTCAGAAATCATTCTAATATGCTGATTTGGTGCTCAAGAAACATTATTGTCAATGTTGAAAACAGTTGCGCTACTTTATTTATTTATTTATTTATTTTTCTTCTTCTTTTCAGGATTCTTTAAATAGAAAGTTCAAAAGAACAGCATTTGAAATGGATTTTTGTGCAACAATGTACAAGTATTTTCTATAACTTCTGATCAATATAATGCACCTGTGCTGAACAAAATAATACATTTCTTTAAAAAAAAAAAGAAAAATCTTACTGACCCCAAACCTTTGACCAGTACATATCTATACGCATCTTTGAACGCTAGTGTATATATCTCACTTCAAGTTCATGCATTTAGAGTAATATCATACTAGGACCATACAGCAATTAAAAATACTTACTGTTTCTCAAAAATGCAACTTTATGTGTCACAATTGCAACTTTATTTCTTCTTTTAAACTTCATCTCACACTTAAACAATCACAATTTTAAATTTTTTACTCTGAGGTGCAAATGAGCTTCCATATGTACCTCTTCTAAAGATCTATGGGCATGAACACATGGTCACACGACTGTGGTTGTCCATGTCTACCGTCTCATTTTGGCCTCTACATGCTACTCATGGTGTAATTTAGGCGATTTGATGATAAAACACTAAGAGCATTAGCAGCACGCAGTCGCCCATGACACTGCCCCATACTGTACACCTCTCCAAAAGAAAATCACTGCAACCTTCTCAAAGAACATGTAAGCAGGTGAGATACTGGAGGGTATTGCAAGTCCCTTCCTGCACCCTGCCACACGTGTTAAATATTTTCACAAGTTCCAAACTCTCTCCTGCATTTTCTCTGAGGAGTCGAGAATGAGAAAGATAGCTATCATTAACGACCATGTTTCATTAAAGGCAGGCTAATGGATACTCTTTGAAGCTTCGCCAATGGCTCTCTCGTCAGAGATCACTGCACTACACTGATTGCTACAGCCGCTTCAGCATCACTTACCGTCACATTAACACACCAGCATGTGCTGCCTCCTCTGAACAGGGCCTGATAGGGATGCGTCAAATTAATGAAGTAGAGAAGATCTGCTCTCTTTTCCGTAGACTTGAAAAGCTCATTTAGTCCTTTATGACTTGGATGTCTTCCTCTGTATCTCTGGCTCGTGTTCAAGGGGAGGGGGTTAATTTTTGCTTTACAGGACTGCCGCTGATAGCTAAAAGCCAGCTGTTACCTGTTTGTTAATCTTTTATACTGCTGTCGAATTAATTAACATAAGTTATCTCAAAGCTGAACTATGCTTGCGACACTGAATTGCAAATCATTCCAATTCAGTCTAGCATCTGACACTCGTGGAGTCCTTTTCGTGCCTTTTTATGTTGTTCTATCTTTAGCTTCTCCAACAGGTAACACTGATATTCAGATGGTGTCACAGCAAGCAGTGCTTAATGTAAACAATTTGCACTCAATAACACCCACCAAGAGTAAAATTAGTTACCTGGGACTGGGTAAGCAGTCTCAGTTTACTCGTGCAAAAAACCTTCTTCAAAGAAGCACCTTTGGCTAGGGAGGATGTCTCTTGTGTACCCCTCTTATATGCCTGTAAATAATCTTGTCATACTGACTAGCATGAACCTCCTGAATTTACTCCACATCCCCAAATACAACAAGATAGCTGTGACAGTACAGGAAAAGATACATTATGTAATCGAATATGAAGTCATTTTGTCCAGACACTATCTGGATAAAATCAGACAGATTTAATTAACTTGTCTGATTGGTAGCAAACAAAATGGGCTGCTAAAAAGACCATCTTAAACCAGCATTTCTTACAGTTTATGTTGGTCGGTGAGTTTGTGATGGTCTGGCTGGTTCATGAGTATTGAGCACCATGAAAAAAACAACTGGGAATTCCTGAATTTGAATAACATTTGAACTGATTTGAATGTGAATGAAATGAATGAACTTTTTTTTTTAATTTTGAGAAAAATAAAAGCCTTGAAGTTTGAAGGTTTCTAGGCCTTGAAGCCTGTTTATACCAACAATATCTACAACAACAACTACAAAGTTTGAATAATCATTCCTATTCTATGAAAATAGGAAAATCCACACCACAACTATAACAATAACGCAACAGAGGAACGGTATCGTTGGAATCACTTTCAGAACATTTTTTTTTCCAGTGGACGAACTCTAAAAAACACTGGCAGCCAATCAGAATCTATGTTGTTTTTCAGAGCACAAGCACTTAAAGCCGCAGATGACATAACTGCAGTACATGCTTATAATAATCAGAATGTTATTGTGAGTTGGTGTGGATGATAATATAGTGATCATTATAGTTATCTTTATAGTTCTTGGTGTGAATAGGCCTTTACAGCAAGATAGATAGAGAGATGTCAATTCAAATTTCGATTTTACACTCATTCATTGAAAGGGAGCCAACTGACCCTGCTGTTCACTAGCAAAACTGGTCATCCAGTGTGGTGGTGCTGACTTATCAGGGAAGTACTGCTAGTTAAGTCAAACCCTTGGGGACACCAGTATCCAAAACACAATGTGATGAGCTACATGCATGCTGATCTTCTCAGCAGGCTCAAACTGCATCACTATATAGTTCAGAAAAGTTCACAGCACCATTAAAGTAAAATAGCTTAAAATTACTTCACTGCATGAATAATCACACAGCTCCAGAGCAGAAGAATAATGTCCATTATGAATTGATTTCCTTAATGATGAGTCAATAGTCCAACTAAACGTACAGTTTTAGAGAGCTTAGTGAAGTCTCAAAGAAGTGAGCCATCAAATCTGGTGAACACTCAAAAAGCACTCTCCTAAATGATCCAAATACATCAGTCATCAACGGGAATTGTGCACCCACTGAATCTAAGTGCTGCTGCTAGTGGTTATTCATATGGGGATTGAGATAGTGAGACAGTATCCATCATTATCTTTTCAAAAAGAAAAACACATTTGGCAGGGACATAGTAGAACAGACAAGATGACTGCACTCAAAACCCCCTTTTAAATTGTCAATTTGGAATCGAGTATCCCAAAGCTGTAAAATCTCCATTACGGTCAATTCTGTGTTATATATCAAGTTCGGATCAAAGGTAGAAGAGTTATTTTTAGCCTGTTATTTCCACATGAATAAATACAATTATACTTCAAATATTTGTATTTTAATGTTCTTTCTTTGCGCTGTAAGGTTGAAATTATCTGCAAATTGAGAGGAAAACTTCTCAGAGAAACTTTAATGGATTGCTAGGTGGAATAATGACAACTCTTAAAATGTAAAACAGCAGCCACTCAACCAGAGTCTCTGTTCAAGGCAAATATTAGTTCCACCAAAAAGTCATCAAATGCTAACTTAATAACTTAATATCTATATATGCCCATCACAAAAGTCAAGCAAACCTCTTTGCGCACAAACACAATGCATTTGCATGGTCTGATCAGCCAAGTCTCTTTCAGTTTTAGATTAATATAGCTTTGTAAATTCAAGTCAATGCAGGATCTTGAACCTGAAGTGGGGACCACTGAAGTCGGCCCCTGATAAATTGCGCCAATAAGGCCCGTGTTAAGACCCATGGCCTTATTACTAAGGTTTAGCTGCGCTAAAATGAGACCAAGTGAGGGATTAATAGCTACAACTAAAGAGACTTCAGGCGCATTCGTCTCTGCTGGAAATCCAAGCGTCATGCTTGACGGTGACAAATGTCTGTTCTCGTGTGCGGGTAGTGTAAGTAATTATATACAAATGAACTTGTCAGAGACTGCGGAGACTATCGCCAGCACTTGTTCTCTCCCCACTTGGCTTCTCTCCTGTGAAATTCCCACACCGCCTCCTCTGGAGACAAATGAACTTGCACATGCTAATACAAAGATGCATGTATTCATATATATCCATTCTGAAGCAGCTTGTCTCCTGCACGTACGCCTTATCACACGAGGCGTGTTACACGCACACCTGTGAGAGAGCAATGCATGCTTACTGTAAATATAAACATGAGTGCAGATGAGAAAGTGTTGGGGTGTGGGAAACATTTTTCACTCTTACCAATAAGATGCATTCTATGAAGGGGTGGGGAGGAATTGCTGAAATGGAAAATACATGGAAGGTCATTGGAGTTTTATGTATTAGCTGACTTCATCTATATTGATTTGTCACTGTGTTCATATGCATAAAGACAAAATGGTGAAAGCATAATGTATATTATTATTATATGGGTTATACCTATATTTAAATAATCATAACTGAAATCCAAACACCGTAGAGTTATTTGTTTGAATTATTCAATAAGAGATCTGACTCAAAACAGTCACTTGTTTGTGAATGAGACTACACTGGCTGCGAGGTACATTTTTGATCCACTAAAAAGAACCGGTTCATAATCACAGAGTCATTTGCTCATGAATTTGACTACAAAAATCGTGCCGGATTTGTTTGGGTTTGTGTGCAGCCTGCAAAGTCAACTCAATGCAAAGACTTTTTTCTTACTGTGGTTTTGCGGTACACAGTCTTTTATCCTACTGTATTTAATTCAGACAGCAAGGTCACAACTCGGGTAAACTGTAATTATTTTCGCCATCCATGGCATTGCAGATTCAAGTAGTGCAGTCAACATCGAATAACTATATGCATGTGAAGTAGGACAGTTACCTTTTGGCACAAAACTGGGGTGTGTAAGAAGTCAAGTGAAGTGCATTTGCTTGAGTGCTGTTCAGAAAAATGGAATTTCTCTTTTGAATGCCAGAATATACAGGTGCATCTCAATAAATTAGAATATCGTGGAAAAGTTAATTTATTTCAGTAATTCAACTCAAATTGTGAAACTCGTGTATTAAATAAATTCATATATATATATATATATATATATATATATATATATATATTGTTTCAGACCTGCCTTATTTTGTTGTCATTTTGTATGAGAGAAGTACTCAAAAAGTAGCAAGATTTCATATTAGCCACATTCACACAGCAGCAGAATACAGTTGTCAGTCCTGTATTTGAGTCCTTAATATGGTTATGTTAACCCATAGTACAGTTATCTATGGGAGTGACAACTGCATTCTACAACCTAACTCACACCTGCAAATTTTCAGGACTCACAACCACATCCTCGGGAAAAACCCGTGCTCTGTGAACAGCACAGGACTGGACAAATAGTTGTCTGTCACTGCAAACAGTGCGAGAGAGATGCTCTGCTGCACAAATGCGTGTCTAGCCTGTGTTGTGGGTTTTCGGGTGTGGTTTCGTAAAGTTACAGAGACGCAGATATGAGCTGTGTGTCATCTGAAGGTTCAGATCCTGTCACTGTTCTCTACCGGAGCTGCTTCCATGAGTTTTGTGTTTTATGGGCGATACAAATGCTCCGCTCTCCACCCAAACATAAAAGCTGCTGTCACATAATGAAGATTTGACAGATGAACTCACAGCTCGACTGAACTCTTGTCATGTCAAAAAGTGATAAGACTCTTCAGTTTTTTGTACATTGTCATCTTTGATATTACTTTGGTGACTGCTGTCGCTATGGTTACTGGTAAGTATTACGGGCTTGACTCCCATTGCACGTTCATACAGTTTTCGAGACACTACTGTATGGCACTGTGTGAATGGGACATTTTGAGTCTCACACCTGTAAGTAAATGCAGCTGACAATCCCCAAAACTGACTGAACGCAGCCAAAGTATTCTGAATATTGGTCAGACTCCACATGAAATCTGTTTCCACAGAACCCTGCAGATTTAAGCAGAGTAGCAACACCGTGATTATGGTAAATTCTCTACATATCCTCTGCCTCATCCATATGCATTTTTTAAAAAAGTATTCTAGCTAATTTGCTCTCAGATTGTCCGTCTGGTTAGGACACAGTATTATGTGGCTTCAGTAAGCAACAAGAGTGTTGTCCTCTCCATTTAACACATTTTACTACTCTATAATCTGTTCTACAGAATCCTATATTTTCCCCCAAAGTCAGAGCATAAAATGGGAAAAGTCTGCAGATTCCATCTGGGCCTACAGCTAAGCTTGTTTTCTACTTATGTATGGAACAAAAAAAGATTCAGAAAGATTTCAAAACACCTTTACTTTCAGGAACATAAATATGAGCTATACTTATGCCAATGTTTTGTCTGTCATATATAGAACAGAGAGAGATTCAGAAAGATTTTGGCACATAGCAAATCATAAACTCAAATATGCACTATCCATCATATTTTTGGGCAGTGACTGGAGGCATTTTGAATGAAGTAGCACAAACAATGCTTGTTATTTGTTCTCTTTTAGACAGCTGGGTCTTTGATGGGTCTGGCCACAGCGAGACCACTAATGATGTGTAAAAAAATCCAACATCAGACTGTCACCACCAGAATGCACAGATAAACATCCACAAATGTGCACAACTCAGAGATGTAGATGCAAACAATGTGTCATATTTAAAAAAGAGAGAAATGAAGCAGGTTTAAGAAGTCATATCTCATATATGAGTCATATCTAAACATACACTTTCTACCAGCAAACATTATATTTGAGCACTCAAATCAAGTTTTGTTTATAGAAAAGAGATGTTCATTCCAGAATTGACTTTCTTCATTTCAGATCATAGTGACATCTACAGTAAACACTGCACATTGAATGTTGCTCTTCGGAAAAGCAAACATATTCATAGCCCCGAGGCTATGAATCCGACTCGCTTTGATCTTTTCAGTTTGGGCTGGGATGCTACATTCGACCATCACCCTGTCAGAAAAACATCTGTTAAAAGCGAGCAGCAAGCATTTCTCAACAATATCAGATTTTGCGCCCTGGTCCCCTCATGTGTTCCTGGATCGATGCCTGTGCCCTGTAGTTTCATGCCAATCACAGTCACCATGTGTTTCTATCTTTACTTCTCATGCTAAACACGCCATTAATATCACTTTGTGTCACTTCATTAAAACATCCCATTACTTTCCATCATCATGGCTGACGTCCACTAATGCTTCTCTGGCTCTCAGGGTGAGATTAAAGCCTTAATGTTCATTCCCTACTCTCATTAGGACGCAGGCTTAGATAGCCTCCTCATCGCTACCTGTCACGCTCGGAGACTCTTCTGCTGCGCAGATGAAGATGGAGGACTGCTTTGGGGAGTTTTGTTGTTGTGCTTTCTAAAATGGCTGCTACCTCTAACTGAATTCCCAGTCTCCATTCTGAGCAAGATCTAATATCACTTTATTAGCCATTTCACTTGGCTCCATTTTCTGCATTGATGTTTTTTTGTTGGACCCTTTGATAGTTCTCATGGAGTATATCAAGTCTCATTAAGACAGCTGCTTCTGTATACTGTGCTTTTAATGGCATGCTAGATCTGAAAACTGATTTTTTATTTGTTGAGACTTGCGTGGGATGTAACTGATTAACAAAATAGTCTCCAGTAATGATACTCACAACTTTTTTAGTGCTGTTCTTGACTTTGACTTGTCCGGCTGGCATAGTTTCAGGAATTCTAGGTTAGTAGAATTGGAATCATTTGCACAATTCATTGAATTTCTTGGTCCGGTTACCTTAAATAAGACAGACTGATCTGACAGAGCTAGAAAACGTCTTAGCATAAAGTAACGAGTGATGCCGCTGTGGCAACTTTCTTAAAATAATGTGGTGTCAAAATGTAAATGCATATCTGCACTGTTACTTCTGTGGTTTACATATGTACACAAATGTTTAAGCAAAATACAGAACAAATAAAGACAACAACAACATTTATATTTACTAAAAAAAAAAAAAAAAAAAAAGCATGTTCTGGGTTGCAAATTGAAGGAATAGTTCACTCATGTCATTTCAAACCCAATATGTTTTTCTTTTTTCCATGGAATACTAAAGGAGGAACATTTTCAATGATCTCAATTATCTGACCACAAATCAAGAGTTCACTGAATTGGGAGTTTATCTCTGAACAACGTCTTAAATTCCAGTCTGTCTCTTAGACAAATATGGAGCTTAAAATATGACAAAACTATTTGAATTTGAATTATTGACAAGTGTCATTTAACAAAACTGAATATTATGTGGCATTTAACATAGTTTTGAATTTGATTTTTTTTTTTTACTTGAATACTGAACATTTGAAATTGAACACAATTGAATTTTTTTATGGCAGAGTTTTATAGACATGTATTTTCAAACAGCGGATTTTTTGTTCTGAATTCTTAGACTGCAAATATCCAGTTTTTAAAAATACAGCTTCAAGTTTTCAAGATGAAGAAGAAATTCAGAACATCAAATTCAATATTCTAAAACTCAAAACGCAGAAATTCAGATCGCACAGAAAGTAGGTCAGAGGTCATCCACAGGGAAGAGTAGATGATCTCCGAAAAGTCGAACAAAGCATTTTGGCCAATTACTACGGTAAATGATAACGGGATTTCAACATCTGGTCAAACGATTCTTTAAATCTCTATCAACAGCATTTGCGGCATGTTTGAAACCACAGAAAAAAGTAAAGCAGTCTCAGTTTTTCTCGTAAAAGTGAAACGCATTGTTACAGTAACACCTACAAAGCAAGTAAATCAGATCAGTGTTCCGGAAGGTTTACAAGCAAAAGTATGAAGCTCGTATTTTGTTAAAGCACTTACACATTATTATAATTATTCAGTAAAACCTTGTCAACATTAAGAGAGGTAATGTTTTGTCACCCCTTAGGTGGTTGAACTTGTGGGTGGAGTTTGCTCCATGTAAACAGTGCTTTACAGAAAGACATGTCATGTCCTCAAAGATGCTCTCACAGTGGAGTTTGCCTTGTATTGAACCCATTACATTACTTTAAAAAAGAATAATAAACTATAGACACGTTGAATTAATCACCAATGCAACTGTGGGCTTATTTAAAGCTTGCTACTGTGTTGTTTGTTTCTTCAGGGGTCAGTTTGGGAAAATGCTCTTTTTTTGTTTCATTGCTGTCTACACTGACACAGACAGTTCCCTTTTCAAACAGGCTGCAAGCACTATAAAAAACATGAATCCTACAAAGGAAAATTCCTTTCATTATGTGGTCTAGAAAAACTGGCAGTAGTTTTGGTTATGCAGTTGTGTCAGCTGAGTATCTGCATAATGTACCTGGACATATCCCTATTTTTAAGATAATTTTAATAATTTAAATGTTGTAAAATATGTTCAACAGCATTTTCATCCCTCTTTTTTATAAGAAGAATGAGATGTTGGACTGAGCAGCTAAGGGGTGTATAAAAGTAACACCGCCTCAGTGAAAAAACAATAATAGAGCTGTTTAAATATTTAAGATTTGCCTCAAAAACTTGCTTTTTGGATTATTGTGTCTTAAAATATATTGTGGTTATATGTAGGAAAGACTGAAGGAGTTATTACACAAGATGTTTGATGAGTCTCAAGAGCCACAGATAATCCAGTTTAAGGGTCGTCACTTAAGAGAAGGGGGCGGGGACTTGCTGCTTGTGATATTAGGGTTACCTCATAAATATTAATTAGGCAGGTAAAAACATTTCATACACTTTGGTGGTGACAAAACCAAATCAATGTCCCCATCATAAATGATGCCTATGGTCCAGTAGACACAATATGTGTGATAGACGTGAAATAAAACCAACAAAAGAAGATAAAGTTGTGTTCTTTCTTTCTATGAGAAAAGTTTGGCTTTCTGTCCTCATTCTTGTCCTGAATATTTCTTTTATCATTGCCATGGCCTTATTTTATAATGAATGGGGAAACCTGGGGAGGAGTGTCAAACAAGCATTTTTACTCTCTCTCATTACAACGTGGCGAAGCCTTTGTAAATGACTTTGCAGCATGAGGCGCTGTGCCTGTTAAAAAATGCATGAGATTAAGGAGGAGCGGAACGCAAGCATATCATCCGAGCTCAACTGAGCGTGTTAGCGAAGGAGCAAGGACAAGAAAATTGACACTTGATGATTTCTCCTGCTGATGTGAAGGAATGTTCAATCACATTTAAAAGGCTCTTTTTTATTACACTCTCTCATTCCCCATATCTGTCACTCTTTGACAAGTTGCAAGGTACACCTACAGAAACACCTCTCAGCTGTTTGGCTCTGCTTTCGAAAGATTACTGTTCCTGCCTGGACTTTAGAGAGCTAGAAGCTTAGAGTTAAAGTGCATTTCAGTCTCCAGAAAGTTCACAAACCAGACACTATATTGACAGCACTTATTTTCTGCTCTCTGATGGGGTCAGTTTCTGAGATCATAGCTCACCAGTGCACTGCGACTTTGACGGCTTGATTTGAAAAACTTCACCATTGACTTTTTTACACTTTGCATTGAGCAAAATGACATGGTATAAATACCCAATAACAAGAACATCTTTTATTCATCTCTTTATAGACAAAATAGAGCCCTGCACACCATAGCTTTAAAATCCTTTTTTTATTATTAAATAGAAATACTTCATACAAAAATGTTTGAAAAATACAAAACACTTAATACAAAAATGTTTGAAAAATTGTCAATTTTTTTTTATTTAATGGTGTCAGGCTCTAAAATCATCATAATCATCATAAAAAAACAAAACTTAAAAGTAACATAAAAGTAACTATTACTCTATATTCCAAGCCATATTAAAACATACAATAGATCTGTGTGGGAAACCGACTGAATTTACAAAATGTCATTATTCACAACACAAGCAACACCTTTAATGAGATTTTTGGTCCCACTTTATATTAAGTGGCCTTAACTACTATGTACTTACATTTAAATTAATAATTTAGTACAATGCACTTATTGTGTACATACATGTTTTTACATTGTACTTATATTTGAAAAATATCTGCAAGTAATTACATCTGTAATTAATTTCTGTAATTACATTTATAATTACACTGTTGACCCATCCCTTACACCTGAACCCACCCTTAAACCTACCCTTACCACCAAACCTGTACCTAACCTTACCCACATCTCACCTCAATAGCAGCAAAAGTGTTTTGCAATACAATATGAAGACAATAAGTACATTGTACTTAATATAAAGTGGGACCAGATTTTTTTATAGATCTCTTTATAGTCTAAATAAATTCCTGCATATCACTGCAAATTCAATGTATTATTATTGTTTTTTTTTTTTTAATAGAAACACTTAATACAATATCTTCTGTTTCTTCATATTTAATGTGGTCTGGCTGTGATACTCAAAAAAAAAAAAAAAAAAAAAAAAAAAAGAAAAGGATGAGTCATATCAAATCAGTAAAAAGCAACAGTGTTTCATTTATAGGGCATTGCGAAACTGCAGCTCTTTCGAGAACCAGGGTGGAAAGGCAGAAAAAAGGAGGGAAAATAACTGCATCCATCACTGTACGCTCATACTTGGGAATGATACAGAACAAAGTATGTGGGCTCGGTCAGACAGTCGCAACTAGAGGTTATGGCGAGGAAATGGGTTTTGGCAACCGCAAAAACAAAAGCAGACTATCTGTTAGCACCGTGCAAGTCCAGATCCCCGCGG
>NW_015546111.1:1066987-1074624 GCF_001515605.1 Sinocyclocheilus anshuiensis | reverse complement strand
GGTGTTGAAAAAAAAAAAAAAAAAAAAAAAAAAAAAAAAGCTAATTTAAAGTATCATTAAAGTAACTAGTGCACTATATTCTAAGTTATATTAAGACATACAATAGGTTTGTGTGAGAAACAGGCTGAATATACAGTATGACATGATTCACACTTAATCAAAGACTGCTATCTTATCCCGCATTAAAAAACCATCCTTCTGCAGAATTTCTCTACTGCTCCAGTAACCAGTTACTTAGAGTCAATTTGACCAACTCCCACAGATCACATCCTTTGTTACGTATTGCTTGGCTGAATTTTGCTCTGCATCTAGATCTCTCACTTGGGGTCTTGTGTTATTAATTTTGGGTTGCTTAGTGCATATGTGTGTGTATGTATGCGTTCCATTTTTTCCTCCCAGTTTATATTGAGCTTATATTGTGTAAATATTTGCAGTACCATCTAACATTACTCTCCCTCTATCTTAAAGCTCTGCTGAATCTTCATGGTCAGGGGATGACATGCCTTTACAACACAGTGTGAATAATTCATCAAGGACAGGTAGAACACCTTATCTTTTCACATAATTGGTTAAATTTTTATAAAGATATACATAAATAATACCCCTTGTACAACAGGGTGGTCTGTAGAGCATAGTCAATACAACGAAAAAAAAAACAGAAAAGGTCCTGCATACTATTGTAGAAACATTTCCTGAAAATAACTGAACAAATGTTATTTAAAGGTCTGCTCTGGTTTGAATGGGCCGCCTCCAGTTTCCCCTTTGTTTTGCCTCCAGCTAGCGCTGTGACGTAGGCTGACCCTAGTTACCTGTGGTTGGCCTGGCCGTGCGTCACTCAGAAAACAACAGGCCAATCAGAAGAGAGGCTCATGAATATTAATTAGACAGGTCAAAATCGACCTGTTCTCGGCAGAGCTCCTGGGAAAGGAGCTGTAAAAGTATATTGAGATGGTTTTTGGTACTTATACCGCAAATATATATTCTTAAGGACATCAAAACCTAAAATAAAACTCCAGAAAGGTGTAAAATATGGGACCTTTAAACGAATTTAATATAGTGTCATCAATTTTTTAGTCCTTATTCATCATTTCACTCATGTTTATCTACTAATGGTTAATTTTGTCCAATTTCTGCAGTACATTAGCATATAGAAGCAAACGCACATAGACTAAAAGCCACCAAACTCCCATTTTGATTTCAAGTGGTTTTTAAAAAGTGCTGAAATTGTTGTATGTGAAGGTAACTTAATAACTTTGGTGTTTTTGAAGGAAGTAAAAAAATCTGATATTTTTTAAAGGACAAACCACGTGTCAAACTTTTAAAAAGATCTGAATCCATGGAGTGTTCAGTCAGTACTTTTCATTGCTTTGTGTTGCTGTATTGCACCTCAGCCTCAGCAGAAGCAGCTGGAGATATTAAATGCTTCTCATGTTTTTAGTGCAGACCAGAGAAGACAGATGGCGCTAAAACATGTGTGGATTCAGCATTCAGGCTTATCTGGAATTCCCTGTTTATTCATGTGCTATCTCTAGCATCTCTAATACCAAAGATGTTTTCTGCAGCTGTTTTCCTTCTAAACTGTCTAGCATTTGAAAATTCAAGTTACTGCTTTGTAAAAGAAAAGTTCACAAAGTTCAGATATTTCACCTTCTTTCTTCTTTTTGATGTAGAAACCACCTCTCTCAAAACATCCCGGCACCATCTCTACCGCTGTTGGGTGGCACAAAAATGGAGCTGATGGTGATGTGTGATGAAACACCTGGTGCCTCATTACCACTGACATAAATCTTTGCCTGTCTTTTCTTCACCAGGACTATAGGTGGAGAGTGTTTTCAAGGTTCAATGCCACTGCAATTTGGCGATTACCCAGCCTCGCCCTTCAATGTTCTTCTCAGCTTGGGCCTTTCATCTATTCCTACATTTCCTTTACATTTATCATCTAGCAGTCACTATGATCTTATCTAAGAGACTTACAGCAATGGCAATTTTTATTTTCAGATCAAGATCTTAATGAAGATGTGAACAGAAACTGCATATTTAACAAAAGATTAAATTAATCCTGAATTCACGCTGCTTTTTTCTGCTTCTTCTTCTTTTCTGTTAATGTAAATGACTATGAAAGATATTTTATCATTCAAAAGTTTGGGGTCAGAAATATGTAATGAAATTAATACTTACTTATAATTAATATATATTATTCAGCAAGGATGCTATAAAAGTAAAGACATGCATAATGTTACAAACTATTTCTATTTCAAATGAACCCTGTTCTTTTTTAACTTTCTACTAATCAAAGAATCCTGAAAAAAGTATCATAGTTTCCACAAAAATATTAAGCAGCATGACTGTTTTCAACATTGATAATAATAAGAAATGTCTCTTGAGCACAGATTTCTGAAGGATCATGTGACAATGAAGACTGAAGTAATGGCTGCTGCAAATGTAGCTTTTTCATCACAGGAATAAGTTACATTTTAAAATATATTAAAAGAAAAAAAAAAGAGTTGTTTAAAATTGTAATATTTTACAACAGTGGTGTTTTACTGTATTTTTGATCAAATAAGTACAGTTTTTAAACGGTAGTGTACAATGTCAAGCCCAGTTGTGTTTACAGTTGATATGCACCTTTATGTATATGTGGCGAGACACGTACAGAGAAATTGTACAATATTTTAAAGTTGTTTGAGTCTACATGTTATTGAAATAGTGTTCCATGGAAGGTGAAGGAGGAACAAGTGAGAGATGCATTCGGAGAGGCATTTATTTGAAATAAAATGAGCATAACATATAAAAAGAATGGGAAAATGTATGAACAATAGTAAACATAACTAACAAACTTTTTTACAATGGATCTTCAGAGGCTGCTTTTCAAGGCACATTAGGAAGTAAAAACTAAATGTCACGGTGCGTGCGGGGAGATGAAGCGAGGACTCAATTGCAGGAGAAATGGTTATTTATTTTAATAATAAAAATGAAACAAAAACAAACTCAAACCACCCCGAGGGGGAAAAACAGACAGGCAGGCCTAAAGCTGCACCACATGCAGACACGAAACACACACAATGAGAAATGACGGATCAGCACAGGATTACAGACACCAGGAGAATAAATGGGAAACCAAACGAGGAGGCTAACGAGGGAGACACAGGTGGAGCAACTTAAACTATAACGAGGTAACAAGATGGGAGGGGCAAGACAATAGACAGGAGAGAGCACATGGCAACAGACAAACACAACACAAGCCATGTGCTCACAGAACACAGTCATCTGGTGGCCCTCCTGGGCACACCCGCTGAAGACTGTGACAGAACCCCCCCTTAAGGAGCGGATTCCAGACGCTCTACCAAGAGACATCCCGGGGGGAGGCGGAACGGAGGTGGATCAGGGGGAGGGATGGTGGGCCAGGCCCGTGTAGTGGAAGAGGCCCTAAATGGAGTATGTTTAAGAACTGAAAGAGTCTTTACTCATCTTTACTTTGGATGAGGGGAATTGATCGTTAATACAAGCAGACAGCTTTCTGCAGATATTATAGATGTCTGGTTGGTACTAAAGGGTGACAGAGCCTTTCACTGGCACAGCAAATACAGATTCTCATTACCGAATATGAACATTTCACAATTATCACTACGGCTTTCCTAAACTCCCACAGTGACCTTCTGCATCTGCTGTTTGGCCAGCTTTGAAATGTGACAGACGCCTTCATCCATAGCCAGCTGTTCTGATGAGCAGATACAAGCCCTGGTCTCCTGTTAAGGTCTGTTGGAGAGAGCTATAAAGAAACCACATCTGCTTCACTCTCCCATCTGGAGGGTGGATATTTTCAGCTGGAGGAATTTCAGAGTGAAGCATGATGCAGTCTGATGCACCTCTGATAAGCCTGATGGCATTTGTGTGATTCCACATTTTGATGTTTATGGAACATCAACGTCTACTTTATGGCGGTTTAGCTCAGTAAAACATTTTTGTTATGTCATTCTCTCTCTTTCAGGTTTCACCCCTTTTCTCTCCTAGTTCTTTTAATTTTCTCTCCCCCTGCTGCTTTTGTTCAGCTTCTAAAGTATAATCATCATTAGTGTCGTGTAGTTCTGTGTAGTTCTGATTGGTTACTGCGGTGACGTCAGGATGACGTCATTTTGGGAGAGCCCTCATTGGATTGGTTGGTTGCCGGGTTACGGAGGAGCCTCGAAGTTCGTATGAGAGAGTCTTTTGCTTGGCTTTAGGCTTTCATCACCGGAAAATGATGCCGAATATCAATTTTTCACTCACACCAATGTTCTGTGAATAACACAAGCTTTCATTCAAGCTCAAACAACAGGTATTTTGCATACACAGTAATCGTAATAACTAAAAAGAAAAGTTATAAGGCAAAGATTAAGATATCATGGTTTCAATAAACACATCAAATATATATATTGTGCCTACACTGGTTCTATACATTAGCGATCACGAGACATCTGAGGTATCTATATGTGGTGAAAGAACTTTTCAGTCCTGATACAAAAGATCTCTGTGTTATCTCCTGATTGGATTAGTTCGAAGCCTCATGATGAGTTGATTCAGTGGCTTATCAGTGTCCATTCATGATGGAAATCCCTACAGCTGGTACTTTTCTTAAACCTTAGATATTTACTGCTTTAAGTGTAAGAGAGAAAACTCCAAGAGTTGTTTCTGAACTTAATTCTCTCCACAATCACCCACATGCAAAAAAAAAAGAAAAAGTATTTAGCCTACCTGCTGAATCAATCATTAAGTATTTGCATATCATCAGGGAGAAACTAACCATGTCAGAGTAAGTGTCAGGTTTACATGGAGATGCTTCAGTAACTGAAAGCTCTCTCTCGGCTACACACACACACACACACACACACACACACACACACACAGGTCAGGTGATGAGCTGAAAGTGAGGCAGTTCTCTGGTGTAATCGACTGAGCGAGGAAGGCTGGGTAATCCTAATAAGTTCTTGCTCTGTTTACATTCTACAAAATATGCCCCAGACAGAGCAGAAGCACTGTGTATTTTAGACATATGACCTGATCCTGTTTTCTTTGCTGACAGATTCTCCATCTGTGCTGTGTGGTGGAGTAACAAACAAAAAGTAGTGACGCTGCTAACTAATTTTATTTTAATCAAACTTTTTGCACTAAAGTAGTGACCCACATTTTTAGTAGCTCATTGTTATTTTTGTAATATGGAACTGCACATGCAACTTTACCACTGAGAAAACTGGTAATAATCAGAAAATCTCTATTCCTCAATATTTGGAAGTGATTCATTTTAGTGAATCGATTCATTCTAAGGGATCGCGTAAATTAAACAAGTGGCTATGTGGACAACTTACTTTGTATCAATCCACAAAATATGACAATATTTATTACAAATATCTTTCTCAGTAATGTAATATTTCTGCTCATGTTTTTGACTAAGCTTGTTTTGTCTCATCATATAAATTATAGCATTGTTTAGTTTTATGTGTGTAATTTATACAGTTTTATCAGTTCAAATGCTATGTAATGCGGTCACCATAATCAAAACTAAAACCCATTTTGTGCCACATAAAAACTACTCTGATTGCAAAGTTTAAAATAAATAAATAAATACATAAACAAACACACACACACACAAATAAATAAATATATACATACATAAAATAAATAAATAAACACACACACATAAACAAACAAACAAACAAATAAATAAATATTTCATCCAATTGTTACAGTAGTTTTGATATTACACAATTTTGTTGTTAGCAAATTCTCACACCAGACTAAGTTGGATTCTGGTCGTAGTTGGTCTTCTAATCTGGTCAGCCTGTTTTTTAAAGGATTTTGGGCACTTTTCAGATGGTCAGACTGGAAGACTAGCTTAAAGGTAAAATGCTACACATTTGATCAAAACTGGGTTTTGTAGACAATGACAGTTTTCAACTGAGCTGTGAAATATGCTATTAGATCAATTAGAATTCAGTCATAAAAGTTTGAGTTCATTTTTCTCAGTTTAATTGTTGACACTGTTGCTGCATTTTACATATGTAAAGCAGTTACAGCTTTGAAGTAGCATCCCCAACACTGCATCTGTGCCACCTGATCTCAAACTGGAGCTGATGGAAACTCAAACTATAATGCAAATATAGTAAATGAGCCATATAAAAACACTAGAAGCATTCATTTGTGAACTTCAAAATGAAAGAGTTTAAAGAGATGTAGTTTTCGCATAAAAATTAATCTGTGCCGAGGTAATAGGTAGGAGTGGCTGAAGGGGGCAGCGACAACTCATTATGAATAATTCATTTTCAGCACTAGATGAAAGTCCCAGTTTCTGCCTTTGATGTGCAGGCCACTAGACTGTTGTTGAGTTCACAGCAACCCGGGGTGGACCACCTCTGCACTGCATCGCCTTTTGTTTATTGACTCGTCTGCACTGCTTGGACTAGTTCCTTTAGTGAAAGACTATTTGCCAGATTGAGTAAAGATCCCTGTGGTCATTTCCAAAGAAACTCTCTACACTTCTATTCAGCTCACATATCATGGTGAAAATACTAAGAGGTGGGTTGCTGTGTTTTACAGTTCAAAATCTGATGTCAGCAAGGTAAAATGGAGTTTGGCTGGTTCTTTCATAGCAGGAGAAATCACTTTTTATAGTTTCTATGCTTTCAGAATAGGAAAGACAACCAGTAAGTGAAAGCTGATCTGGCCTCAACCAACCTCCAATGCGGCCTTATAGAGACAGTTCTCCCAAAAACGAAAACAATGTTGTTTGGACTCCAGAATTCTTCAAAATATTATTTTCTGTGTTCTGCAGAAGAAGAAAAAAAGGTAAGCAGGTTTGGAACAACATGAGGCCAAGTAAAGGATAGAATTTTTAATTTGGGGCAAACTATCACTTTAAGATGATATCTATCATCTATCATCACTGTTCCCCCTCTCTCATGATGATAGATGCTATCCTGTATGGGGATGGATCTTAACCAGTATCAGTTTTATCAATTTTAGAACATCCAGGTATAAGAAACATGCAGGCCACAGAATCCAGCGGTGAGCAATTTCCCCTCCCTCATGGTGAGAGATGCTGTTGTAGTGGCTTAATAGCTGTAGTGGCTTAATAGCTGTTGATTGTATCTTGGATAGATCTTAACCAGTATCAGTTTAATCAATATTAGAACCTCCTTATATAAGAAACACTGGGGAACAGAATCTGCTGGCAATCAATCCACGCTAATCTGATTTGGGTTTCAAATCCGTTCTTTAGGAGTTCACACTGTCACTTTGCAAGTGAAGAAATTTATATACAGGTGCATCTCAATAAATTAGAATGTCGTGGAGAAGTTAATTTATTTCAGTAATTCAACTCAAATTGTGAAATGCGAATTATTCCTTTTTCGCATTGCCTGAAAAACCACCTCATGCGAGCGTAAAAACTTTTTTGCGATATATGGGCGTGTTTGCGAAATTGACGCGTTTCCATTAGGCGTATTTTCAATTCGCAATTTCAATTTGCTTAATTTGAAGGGTAATGGAAACGCGCCTACGGTCAAAGAAACATGGGCTTCCATACCACCTTAGCAGTGCCACAAACTGATCACCTCCATGCCACGCCGAATTGAGGCAGTAATTAAAGCAAAAGGAGCCCCTAC
>NW_015546111.1:1058010-1066971 GCF_001515605.1 Sinocyclocheilus anshuiensis | reverse complement strand
TATTTTTTATTCCATAGTAAGGGCAATTCATACAATACATTTAAACTGAGCTACTTTAATACCATCTCCGAACTTTCTACCACTACTCTGCTGTTCTTCGGGCTGGTTCTTCCTGTATACGTTGATTGACAGATGTCTCGTCCAGTCAGCGGTGAGTAATCCCAAACCAATGGCGCTGTCTCAAACTATACCTACCTCTTCCGGTTTGTCTGATTTGTCGTTGTGTTTTCTGACTTGTTAATTTGTTTTCGGATTTTTCGTTGTGTTTTCTGACTTGTTATTTTGTTTTCGAATTTGTCATTGTGTTTTCTGACTTGTTATAATGTTTTCTGAATTGTTGTTGTGCTTTCTGAATTGTTATTTTGTTTTTTAGACTTGCATTTGCGTTTGTAATTTGTTATTTTGTTTTCAGAATTGTGATTTGCTTTGCACTTCTCGGCCACCGTAGGTTTATCCAGCTCTAGACGAGGAAATAAAGCAAATTTTGTGTAACATTACATATCTGATCTGTTCTGCAGATGCGTTCCAAAAAATCCGATTTTACTTGGAAACCACATATGGGTATAGTTTGGATTGTACTGATTAAGGCTGATTTGATTTTTGCTGCCTGTCTGAACAAAGCCTTAGCATTAATATGTTCAATGAATAGTTTAAAACCTCTTAATTTCAATGTAGTCCATATTATTACAATTCCAGTTAAAATGTTAATAAAGAAATAAGAACTTGATTGTTGAGAACACAGTAAAAAACTAATTTGTGACTCTATGCTGGCTGTGGTGTTATGTTCTTCTCTCTGAGAGCATAAATTGTCCTCTGAGAGTCTGTAAGACACAAATTAAAGATCTCCCTCTCAAGATAATCTGCATTGACATGCAAAGCCCTTAAGACTTCTGTTTAGCCAAAGCCTTGATGTGTCAATTAAAAGCATAATCAGTTGTTACTATCACTGTGGTCTTTATAAGTAGAAACAGCTTCACTTTACTTACTATGCAAAAGAGGAAACACATTTTCTTTGTTGCTTACAGTGGATTTAAAATAGTTCATCATTAGTCTCTTGTTTTTCACAAGGTCTGGTTTGGTTTAAAGCAGACAAAACATCTTAACAAATGAGTTTTGGGACATTTTTGCATCTTTAGTCAAATAAGTCTAAGGTTCACACATATTTGTAATTTAAATTGAATTGCTCTAAGTTCTTCTCATATTATTTTGGATCATGTGGACTAGGGGGTGGAACGGTTCGCAGAAAAAAAACGAACCGTATGGTTCTCCAAACACGGGTCGGCACGCACTAGGACCGCGGTTCAACTTAAATCTGACAACACATCTGTAATATGGTTTGCTATAAATAACACGTAAAACAAACAGGGTTCGGCTATTGTATGTTTCTGATGATGGATGCGCATTCTGGCTTCCCAATATATTACAACAGCGATGAAAAAAAAAAAACGTGGACAAACCATTCACTCTTGTTCAATGCAAATGCCGTATGATGGAATATGAGCAGTCATTTATTCCGTCATCACCCGGGTGCTGATAGCGCGAGCGCACAGGTGAGACCCGAACAACACACGTTGATATCTGTGTTTAAGCTAAACTCGTTTAAGCTTTGCCAGTTTAAACATTTAAGAGCCAGAGGACGCGAGCTCGTGCACAGTGAGAAGATTTGAGTGTACGCTTATCCGAAGCGCCTCAGAACGTGCGCAAATATTAAGCTCTCTCTGAAGTATTGTGTTTGAATGGACAAATTCACACAAAAATGATGTCAAAATGCCCATCTTGGTAAGTATCCTATAGCAGACATAGCCGGCTGAACGTACTTACAGTGTCTTAAAGTGACAGCACTTTCTTAATATTAATCAAACAGCAACAAAGAAATCACTCACTGCTCTTGATTTAATAGCTTTTGTAACTTTAATAAAGATTAATCTTTAATTTATACAGTCAAATATGCAATGCTGTTTTACATTTAATTACTTTATTCAATTTCTGTACCTGAAAACTAATGTTAGACCTACCTAAAAAAAAAAGTGAAAATCACCGTTTGTTTTATTTGTATCTTTACTCTATTGTATTTATTTGTGCTGTTGCTTGTAGTTAGATTATTCTTATTTTCTTTATTTTTATTTGACAGTATAGTTTTTCCCTAAACATAGCACATACCGAACCGTACCGACACCGTGACTCTAAAACCGTGATACAAACCGAACCGTGAGTAAGTTGAACCGTTCCACCCCTAATGTGGACCTCTGGTGAGAATATAGGCATGCTACTTATAAAAGTGGAAAAACAGACATGTTGACAGCTTAAATATTTAATAATGGTAAAAATGTATAGAGAGCATGTATATAGGTGCATAATGATTGTAGATAACCTGATTTAAGAACATAATTGGCTTAATGAGTCAGTCCAAAGACAAATATAAAGCAATATAATAAAATCGCTATGTGAAGGCTTCTCCCATGGGCAGTTTAAAAATTGGAAATCTGTTCCACCCCCAAGCCCCCGTCGCATCTTTTCAATTACACATCTGCAGCATGAGGCGGCCACAGATCTCTCCGGTCTGTTTTTACAGGCCCATCTACAGAACCGCTTGTAGCCTGTTCTACAATAAAAACCTTTGTAGGTAGAAGATTAGAGACTCTGGCTGACCAACCCTTTAAATTCACTTTTCGTGGTCCCCTCCTGTTATCATTGCATATCTTTGTGGTAGAGTTTTTGAGTGTGTTTACATGCACAAATGCTGAAAACGATCAAACATGACAGTGATTTTTAAATCTTTTTTTTTTCCCCTCAAAATGTACACAGACGTGTGCCGTGACATTGAATATGCCAACAGAATAGTGGTAAACATGTTTACACAAAATCTGGGTAATAGGCAAAAATATACACATGTCCAACAAGTTTTCCTTAACCACTTCTGACATTCACAATAAAGAAACACCATTTAAAGGGATAGCTCACCCAAACATGAAAATAATGTGATTCATAATCAGTGTAACATTATCGTTGTAACAACTTATCTTCAAAAGCATGTGTTCACACACACTATCCACTCTTAAAATGCTCTGAAAATTGGTTTTATTGTCAGCATGCGGCTGGTCCAGCACGTTTTGAGCTCTCAATGTAAAATTGAGCAATTATGTGTGCACTACTGTGGGTGAAAAAATTTACTTTGAAAAAGCATAACAGTTACAGGAAAAAACAATTGGGTGTAAGAAGTAGAACAGTAACCAACCTTAATGTAATAGGACTTATTTGTCTTTTTATTAGGGGAAATAAGCTGAGAACTTTAAAAACCCACTTTAATCCCACTAACAGCTTCTGTGGAGCACCATGCACAAACTGTTTTTTAAGCAACCTGGTTTGTCATACACATATAGTTCAATAATTAATGTTTCACATTAATCCATACATTTTGACACATTTGTGGACCAGTCTGGACCAGCAAAAATTCCAGGATACAGTAGTTTAGATCCACAATATGATTTAGGTTTCAGATGCACAATAGAAAAAAAGAAAATAAAAAAATTGCATTTCTTTACTGATGCTTGTTAATCATAACCCCTTTGCGTGCATTCTGCATGACTGGAATTGTTTCTTACTGACCAATATTTGATGCATATCCAGTTCTACAGAAAAAGAAAAGGGAAGTTCAGCATAATGTTAGCAATTCCAAAATCCTGGATTTAACTCCTAGTGAACTGATAAAATATTTTGCATGCACTGTAAGTTGCTTTGGATAAGCGAGTGTGCCAAATGAATAAAAGTAGAGAAAAAGTGCGGCAGTGTGGAAGATGAGAACCGTAGGATTTTTTTTTTTTTCTTTGCTTCAGTGGTAAGATGCCAGGCAGTTTTAATGTCACTTATTCCAGTGTGACCAGCTCACAGCCAACAAAATCTGAACTTGTTAGCAAAGAGGAATCAAAAGAAAGTAAGTGCTGCTCCAGCTATCATATAAAAAACACGTGTTAAAAGGAAAAACTGAAAAACAAAGTGGCTACTGTTCACTCCAGGAAATGCTCGACTTGTAGTTTGCGATAGCCAGAGAACTGTGGACGGAGGGAAAACATCGATCTCGTATTGTCTCACAACTCCATTTTCTCATAATGATTTCTTACTAGCCCATGGCACTTCAAACAACCCCCACCACAGCAATGAAATGACAAGTGATGCAAGACCTCTTTTTGAGTTTACGTGTCTTTCTGTGGTATTTCCAGTTATACGTGTTCCTTTGCATGTCCTTTCACCTGTCGTTTGGTTTAATAGCAAACAGACAGCCGTCTGGGGACTTTATTACTTGCTGAATCGATGTACAAATTAATCAGCTAGTGAGTAAACAACATACAGTTAATCACCAAAATGAATGACGCCTCAAAATTTGGACATCTGTCTCTTTTTGGTGTACAAAAAGAGTGTGTGAATACAATCCTGGTGGCTGTGGAAAAACCTGCCTCCTTTGCCAGAGGTGTGGGGACAGGTTCTCAGGGCACCACAAGGTGCTTTGATTCACCACCGCAAGCACGATCCTAAATGCAATGACACATGACTTTGTGCTTGACGCTTTGGAAAGGTGCTCGCTGGGTGATTTATGCCTGCGTCATCTCCCAGGTCCCCAGGAGCAAATAGTGACTGTTTTTTTTTCTTCTCAGCTGAAGGCAAATTGGAGGCAGCGATTTCTTTATTTTGGGAGCCAGTACAAATGGAACCTGCAAAGATGCAAACACTCCTGACAGGGAGCATTTTTCTCCAACCAAATGCCTGCTCAGTGCTCTCAGAAAAAGTTTAATAGGTTACTATATTGATTTGTTATCCCTCAGCAGGCTTTTGTGTGCAGTTTGAACATTCTCACACAGCAGGTGCTCTCAGATTCTGTTTCGGGTCATTCTTTTGGGAATGCCTACGTATGCATCACGAGATTGATGGCCTACTGGGATAATATCAGCACCGACCACCTGCCTAGATACACAGCAGTGCTAATTTGTTCATATTTTAATGGATTGCATGTCACTGTGTGGCAATGCTCACACGGCTTGTGAGATTTCGATAATTCGGCTTTTTTGTCTTTATACATTTGCACATTAGACATTAAATATAAGTGAAAAATGACATTGTACCACCTTTAAGAGAAAGAAAATGAAAATTCTGTCATAATTTACTAACCCTCATGTTGGTCCAAACCTGATGTCTTAATTTCCTCTGTGGGACAAAATAGAAAAAATAAGATTTTGCATATAATACAGATTTTGCATATAATACAATTAAGAGTCTGTCAAACTTCAAAATAACAAAAAAGCAACAGCAAAAGTATTGTGAAAGTTGTCCATATGATGTCCGTATTAACATTATATCAGAATATGCTGTGTTGGACAATAATTAAAAACTCTTATATTAAATTTTTCACATATCCATACTTTTATAGAGTAATTCACTACAATTCAGAGCATGATACCTTATTTTATTCTAGTACATTTCATAAACACATATTGTTTCTTACAATTTCGAAATTCAAGATGCAATATCAGACATGATAGCGAATCATATTGAATGATTCATTAGTATATTGAACTGATCTGATTGCAGCTGTTTGAACAACTTTCTGATTCATTAATTCATTCAGAGCGACTCTCAAGTTAAATACTCAAGCCAAAGTTTTGACTGACGACGCAAAAAGAAAGATACTAATAGCAAATTTTAGTATTTATTTTAGCTTATTACTTATTAGTTTATTGTACATGAAACTCATATTAAGGTTATACACAGGGCCTAAAACTAACATTTTGCCACACCCGCCAAAGGTGACTTGATAAAATTTACCAAACACATCAAATTGCAATTATTATTAATAATAATATTTTTATATTTGAATATTTATTATTAATAATATTGTAATAAATTATAAAAATTAAACAAATCAATAAAGAAATATCCCTACAATACTACTGAACTATAAAGTATTTCATAATAATAATAATTATTATTTTACATAGCAACAGTACAATTACAACACTAATATTTAGTTGTTGTTTTCTGAACCATATATTGCGTTCTCAGGCATTGTTAGAATTAAATGTTTCATATTGTTTCACTGTTTCATATACTTGCCAATTTTCCGCATGAGAGGGTAGTTTTTATATTGTATATTTTTTTGCTTTTGTATCATGCTTTTTTTTGTGTGTGTGTCATTTTAAAGATTGACAAATGCAGTTTCCATTTATGTCCAGTATTTCCGAAAAGAAAAGCACACCAGGGTGAGTAAATGCTGACCGATTTTTCTAAACTATTCATTTAACTTGCATAGAGCCCATTGAATTCAGCAATTATATAGACAGTTTAATGTGATAAAGATTTCAATTTAAAGCCATCCTCCTCCTCCTCTGTGGAATTTTTCCTGTATTCTCTTACAGGCAAGTGCGCCTCTGTTCCATCACATAATTGCATTAGGTATGATCAGACACAGATACAAGAGCTCGCTGGAGCGTAGCAGGCAACTACAGCTCAGGGGGGCAGTCTGAGGCATGGCCTGCATTGACATCACCCTCCCTCAAGGAAGTAATAGACTGTGGATTATGCGTTATTGAATAATAAGGAAAAGAGAGGAGCCAAGGCTGATCCAATTTCTCCTATAAATATTTTATTTTTCATTCACCTCTCACCAGATTGTCCCTTTCTCTCCTCTTTTCAGCCAATTAATATCTTAGTCTGGTCACAGATGGCTACAGGAGTGTCTTGTATAGATTGTGCGGTGTTGGCAAAGGTCCTGGATACAAGAGCATCTGTTGAGAGGATGAGCCTCTGACATGTGGATCCTGGGTGGAAAGCAGTAGAAGCGCATCGGTGTAACACTACATGTAGAGCAAGTGTGGAGCTCAGTCAGACTTAAATTCAAAGCCTGTGTCAAGATGTTATATGAAAATGAGCAAGAGGGTGGCTAACCACACTCTGATCCACTCAAGACTAAAAATCTACATCTTTTTAATTTTTATAAATTGCATTGTGCAAAATGCATGTGAATTAAAAACAGATGGCCACGAGCAAGCAAGCAAACATTTCAGCACATTGCTATCTTCAGTGCTCACTTAACAAACAACATTCACCCTTCTTAAATAGGTCAACAATTAAAGACAATCAGCTGAATTCAATTATCTCAGGTAAACCTCAATTAATCACAAGCAGAATTCCAAGAAAGTTTGATCATTCACATATATAGCAGAATATTACAAGTATACAACTTCAAAGAATGACCAAACATTACAAATACAACAAACACAGGAGGAGACAGAGAGAGAAGATAAAGCGGTAACAATACCAATTTTTACAAAATCAAGAGAGTTCTAGTTCTTCATTCATACCCTCAGGAAATAAAGATTTAAGTTCAAAGATCCAGAAAGCCTCCCTTTGCAACAACTTCTTATCTCTATCTCTGCCTCTTCTATGAGGTAGAATCTTGTCGATGCCCAGGAACTTCATGTCAGACAAAGAGTGGTTGGCAGACTTAAAGTGACGAGAAATTGAAGATGTATCATACTGTCTCCTAATGGCACTTGTGTGTTCAATCATTCTTGTGCGTAATGCACGCATAGTTTTGCCAACATATAGTTGTAAACATGGACAGATAATGTACATAACATATGTACTCTTACAAGTGATCAATTGTCTAATCTCATAGGTTTTTAGTGTACGAGGATGTGTAAATGATTTACATTTAACATACTTAGTACAGGAAGTACAGTTGTGACATGGAAAATTACCCTGGGCATCGACAAGATTAGTCGGAGAAGAGATGTAGGTGTCAGCATAAACAAGTTTATCCCTCAAATTAGAGCTCCTGGAAGAGACAAAGAGTGGTTGATCACTGAATATATTCAATAACTGGGGATTACTTTGGATAATGTGCCAATGACTCTTGATAATAGTTTTAATGTCATTACTCAGTGGACTGTATGTGGATTTAAAAATACTTAAAAAATTCTTGTTTCTTTTATTCATAGTCAAATTTCTTTCCTGCTTTTTTTGGAAGCTAGAAACCTTCTCAAGTGCAGTATCAAGCCCCTTAATAGGATAACCCCGTGATTTAAAGTCCACATACAAGCTCTGGGCTTTAGCCTCAAAATCCTCTTTCTTAGAACAAATACGATAGAGTCTCAAAAACTGGCTATAGGGTAAACCACGTTTTAAGGGCATTGGGTGAGCACTCTTAGCATGAAGAAGACTGTTCTTAGCTGTGTCTTTTCTATAAAGAGAGGAGACTATTTGATTATCCACAATTGATATAGAGGTGTCCAAGAAATTGACATCAGTGATCCCCACATGATATGTGAATTTGATGGAAGGCCTAAGACAGTTCATGTACAAAACAAATGCTTCAAAGTCACTTTCAGAACCTTTGTAAATAAAGCAATCATCGATGTATCTCTTAAACAAAATGATGTTGTCAAGGAAAGGATTATTGTTGAAAACATAGCTGTCCTCCAAAAAAACCCAAGTATAAATGAGCATAATCTGGAGCCATAGTGGCCCCCAATGGCGGTGCCCTCAGCCTGTAAATAATATTGAATTTCAAATAAGAAATAGTTTTTAGTGAGTACCATTTCAGCCATTTTTATGATAAATTTGGTCGGAAGACCATCATCATCATCGTGCAAATCAAGGAAATGTTCTAAACCCAATAAACCTTCATGATGTGGAATGTTAGTATACAGTGAGGTAACGTCCATAGTTGCCAATATCCTCCTGAGAACCAGAAATAAAAAGACGGGGGATCAGGAGCCCTCCCCGGGCTTGACGGGGGAACCGGAGCCCTCCCCGGGCTTGACGGGGGAACCGGAGCCCTCCCCGGGCTGAACTGGGAAACAGGAGCCCTTCCCGGACTATACTCGGGAACAGGAGGCCTTCCCGGGCTGAACTGGGGATCAGGAGCCCTTCCCGGGCTAAACTGGGGATCGGGAGCCCTTCCCGGGCTTA
>NW_015546111.1:1053493-1057853 GCF_001515605.1 Sinocyclocheilus anshuiensis | reverse complement strand
GTCCTTTCGGCTTGCCACATTAACGTCCTTTCGGCTTGCCACATTAACGTCCTTTCGGCTTGCCACATTAACGTCCTTTCGGCTTGCCACATTAACTGCCGGCTGACTTGGGGACGCCGCGGACGGCGGCGGACTGGTTCTGGCTCGGGACCTTACACTCCCCAGACACCGGAATCCCTGGCGTACTCGTAGAAGGGGAGATCGAGGCGAGCTAGGGCGTCGACGTGAGCGGCAATTTCCATCGCCTCGGGGAGGAAAAACCAGGAAACAAAAAAACTTGCAAAAAACACGGAAATTAAACACGGGGAAGGGATGCCGCTTACTGTTGGGTCCGCTGTTCTGTCACGGTGCACACACACACGAGGAACGAGGAGACGCTGGAGAATACTTTACCAAGACTTTATTTTCAGGAACCAAGGGAGACGAACTCAGGAAGACGTTTAACAGCGGACAGAGAACTAGGGACTGGGAACACTTTAAATACACACAGGAGGAGGGGATGACGAGACACACCTGGGAGCAATGAAACATCATGGGAAACACCTGGGACAAATTAAACATGGGAAAGGAAGGCACATGAGGAGCAAAACAACCACAAAACACGGAACAGAGTCTGACACCTATAACAAATAACAAAGCAATCATCGATGTATCTCTTAAACAAAATTATGTTGTCAAGGAAAGGATTATTGTTGAAAACATAGCTGTCCTCCAAAAACCCAAGTAGAAATTTGCATAATCTGGTGCCATAGTGGCCCCCATGGAGGTGCCCTCAACCTGTAAATAATATTGATTTTCAAATAGGAAATAGTTTTAGTGAGTACCATTTCAGCCATTTTAATGATAAATTTGGTCAGAAGACCATCATCATCATCACGCAAATCAAGGAAATGTTCTAAAGCCAATAGACCTTCATGATGTGGAATGTTAGTATACAGTGAGGTAACGTCCATAGTTGCCAATATAACATCCTGATGAACATTTGGTAGAGTTGCTAAACAATGCAGAAAATCAGCCGTGTCTCTCAAATAACTTGGAAGGGAAGTGACCAAAGGTCTTAGAACAAAATCAACAAAATTTGAAAGAGGTTGAGAGACCAAGCTCTTATGTACCTTAAGTAAGATGCAAAAAACAGGTTTAGTCGGAGAACGATTCAACAAATATCGCATCTCTTTATCAGAAATTAATTGATGAAAATGTGCTTCCTGAATAAATTTCTCGATCTCACTTTGAAACTGAGTCGTTGGATCTGATGGCAGAGCTTAATAGTAACTAGTATTCTCTAGTTGACGAAAAAGGCATAATCACCAAACCACCTCTTTTGTCTGCAGGTTTGATGACAATGTCTTTATTTCTACACAATTCATCAAGAGCTTCTTTTTCAGAATGTGTCAAATTTGACTTTTTGTTCTGAAATGATGACTGCTCGAGTAAATTGGTCACATCCCTTTCCACTAGCCTACAATATGTCTCAATAGATGGATTAGACACAGGTGGACAGAAGGTGCTTTTAGGCTTGAATTTCACTCGACCATTGTGATTATATGCATTTAGTTTATCAACTTTGTCATTTTTGTACAAACATTTCAATCTTAATGTCCGAAAAAACTTAATTCCATTTTAGTGACAAAAGGATCTATAGCTTTAGTTGGAACAAAGCTTAGACCTTTATTCAGAAGACTTACTTCTTGTGGATGTAATTCTTGACCAGTAAAATTGAAAATCAGATTGTCTTTAGGCGGGTTCCCCTCTTCCGAGCTGGTTGTTGAGTGTCTCCTCTTACCACCACGTCTCCCACGATGAGTGGTCTTCTGCGAAGTGGGTATTTTCGTGCCATTCTTTGTTGATTTTCTGTCTCGCTTGTATGATCTGATAAAAAATCCACTTCACTATCACCACTAGATGCAGAAGTGTGCAGAGCCTCATCTTCAAACTATACCTTACGTGAGGGTCTTGAAAACGTGCTGTTGCGATTAAGCCAGGGATAGACTCTGCTTTCTTTGTAATCTAATGTGTCTCTGCGGAATTTACGTATCATCTTCTGTTGTATACCTTGCTTGAATCCTACCATAGAAGTGTCCAGCAGTTCCAATTTTTGGTTGAAGTTAACTTCACTGTGGGATGCTATGATAGAGGCTTTGGTTTCTTCAATCTCTTCTCTCACCTTCTTCAGTTCCTTCTGTGTGAATTCAATAACAAGAAAAGTGAGGTCCAGTGAAGCCTTATTCATGATCTCACACCATTTCTTGCAAAACTCAGGATCTCCACCACCAATTGTAGGTGCCTTTTGTATTCTGAGACCTCTGGGAATACTGCTTGCTCTCCAGTATTCACTAAGAGTTGAACCATGTAGAGTGTACCGGATCTCTTTCTCCAAAAGGTACTTGTGATGTTTCATAGAGTTTTGAATTGTTTCTGAGTGCAAAACATTGGTTTCAGCTCTAGGAAAAAGGATATACTCGGAATCTTCGTGTTTGTAGGTGAAGGTAGTAGCTTTGGAGTCTGTGATTAAGTTGATTTCAGCAAACGATGACATCTTCAATTAGAAAGTGGTGAAAAGAGCAGCATACAATAAAGAAATCATGTACAACTTGAGAAAATTGTAGCGCTCCAAAAAAATAGCTCCTTGTACTGCAGGTGCGTAGAGCCAGTAAGATATTTGAAAATGAGCAAGAGGGTGGCTAACCGCACACTGATCCACTCAAGACTAAAAAGTCGTCAAGATGTTATATGTACAGACACAAGAGGCCATAGATTTTGTTATGTACATTATGGATGAAGTTAGACAATACCATGAATCAGCATGAGGACTGTATGAAATGATTCATTAATATATACCAAGGACTTACAAAGTTTTTGTGCTCAAGATCCTCAAATAAATACTCTTGTGAAGGTCTGCTTTATTAAAATATAAAGGCAGCTGTATATTTTTGTTTTTACTCATAAAGTCCTGTTTATACTGTGTGAGAAAACATTAGTGATATTATGACGACATTTTATTTTATTTTTTTTCTAAATAATCATTATGCTAACATTATATTCTATTATATTATTAAAAACTAGGGTTGTCAATTTCGGGATTTCATGGTTTCCATATAATTTTTGGAAAGCAGAATGAAACGATAATATAAAAAATTTTGGGATAAAAAATGTGTTAATATTTAATTGTGTAAAACATATTTAATGTCTTCAGCATTAAAAACATTAGTACAATAATTATTATGATGATGATTATTATATTTTTATTATGTTATATTAATGTTTTTAATGATTTCTTGCATGCATGTGGACCCTTGTGGGACCTGGACCCTGTTTTGAAACCCCCTGATATATACTTCAAAAAGAATTGAGAGGGTCTAAAGAGTGTTGACTGGTGGTATTTGATTGTAGATTAATCTCTATCACCAGCTGAAAAACAAAACATCATTAAAGTAACACAGAGACAATTATTTGTTATCTAGCGCCTCATCTTTAAAGTTGAATTAATCAGCCAAGAAACCTTTGAATCAGGCAGGCCAGTACAATGAACTTGGAGAGCACTCTTATTATAGCTGGTGGCTGTTAAATCTCTCAAACACATTCCTGACTAAAGCTATCTACAACTTTGTTCTCCTTGCCTTTGAGCCATCTGAAGGGTCAGGTTTGTTTGACAGATTCCGTTTGCCTAGGAGCTTGAGAGCCCCACTTCCCCCTGAGCACCGCTTTTCTGTTGGCCTTGCGTGATTGGGTCATCTGTTTCATCCTGTATTGATATTCAAAGTACCTTTTGAAAGTGAAGCAACACACGGCCTTCTGCAGCCACCATTGTATCCCCTTAAAGGTGAGATGCTATCAGAGCTTTCATCAGCAGCAGTCCAGCAAGGTCGACTACACGCGTTAACAGCCTCTCAAGGGAACACAGCTCTCATAAAGACAACCATTTTATAGCATACAGTTTCAGACTCAGGAGACTTTACGGAAAAAAAATAGTCAGAGTTGAGGCTTGAACATGAGACTTGCTGGTGTTGAAAAACTGACTCGAGGAAGGTGACAGCTTAAGGTTTCCCCTTTGAATTGTCATCATCTTGGTTGCATGTTAAGTCTATTAATACAAAACCATAGCATTGATTTCTGTCCCTTTAATACAGAGCACCTATACACTGTATTGACTTTTCAATTGATCCTTTTGGGTTTTTCATGAGCATCAACTCCTGAAATTCCGTGCTAGAGTTCAACATGGTTTAGCAATGTAAAAATATACTTTTATTGAGTGTAGCATAAGAATAAACATACTGTGTGCATATATATACATATATATAAATATATATATATATACATACACACACACACACACACATATATATATATATATATATATGTA
>NW_015546111.1:1051452-1053456 GCF_001515605.1 Sinocyclocheilus anshuiensis | reverse complement strand
CACACACACACACACACACACACACACACACACACACACACATATTTTCTCAATTTTACACTAGGGCACCAGGAATACAAATGAGGCATATTTAAATAATTAAAATAATTAATTACACCTAATTAAATCAACATTTAATCATTTAATACACTGCAACTAAAAAAACAATCAAAATATATTATAAATGAATAAGTAAATGATCTATCTATTTTCTATTATATACATTGCTTTAAGCTCATAAAAAAAACACAAAAAAGGATCAATTTAAAAAAACAATTCAACAGGATGTAAAAGTGCTGTATAGAGACAGAAATCAGTGTTATAGTTTTCTATTAATGAACCTAACATGCAAACAAGATTGACAGCTTGATTGCAAAAAAGGTTGCCATTGATAGGCTTATGTTCATTGATATGGAAATAAAACAAGCAATATAATGATTGACAAAGACAATATAGAGTGAGAGAGAACAAAAATAGTACACCACTTCCAAAAAAAAAAACCTCCTTTAACATTTGATGTGTAAGGCATGACGAAGCAGATATCGTCCTCTTTTGGAAGGCCAAACAAAGTAGTTTCGCTTTCACAACGAAACAGCGTCACACACCACGGGCTTGAGTGAGCAGAGGCGGGCGGGCTTGTGAACGGCGCGGTCGCCGGATTCGACGAAGGAGCGTCCAGCGGGCTTGCGGCGATCTTCTTTATGCACCAAGAGCTTGTAACACTCCAAAGAGAAAGAAAAAATTGAAATCGCATCATATGACCTCTTTAATGAAACATTACTTCACTAAATTGCCCAGCCAAAGCCCCCCCACGTACAGATGTCTGGGTTGACAGCAACAGTCAGGCCACGAAAATCAAGACAAACGAGGAGAACAAAGGAGAGACAGTAAGCGAGGCTACCACACAAACGATAAACGCTAATTAGTTCCTCTAATGGAAGAGCACAATTTAAGCAATTACAAACCAGGAGACATGCTCATGAATAATCCTGCCAGGGTGGGAGGAAGAGAGTCCTTCAGAAGGTAAAGCTCTGAAGCCTTTCCTGTTGCTATTCAAAGGAGGTTTACCCTTGTAGAAACAGACAAAAATTATGCTTTAGAGTGGTAAAAAAAATATTGAAGATTACATATCAACATGGTCTCTTTCCTCCAGCATAATAAAATCAGTGTGAATCAGCATTTTATATGCTAATTGGTTTATTTTTACTTTATGTATTCATTTACTTATTTGGTATGAAGTCGTGTCATACCTGGGACAATGTAGGCCTACAGTCATGTCCAAAAGTTATGTCAGTGACTTAAATTTTTGTGTTTTGCAAAGTTTGCTGCTTCAGTATTTGTAGATTATTTTTCCACATTTCTATCATATACTGAAAAACAATGATAAGTATATCATAAGTTTTAAAGGCTTTTATTGCCAAAAAATATAATGAGTCAATATTTACAGTGTTGACCCTTGTTCTTAAGTTGCAATTTGCTCTGGCATGCTGCTATTAGCTTCTGGGCCAAATCCTGACTGATGGCGATCCATTCTTGCCTTATTAGTTCTCGGAGTTGATCACAAATTGTGGGCTTCTGCTTGTCCACTCGCCTTTTGAGGACTGACCACATGTTCTCTATGGGATTGAAATCCGGGGAGTTGCCTGGCCAAGGATCCAAAATTTCAATGTAATGATCTTCGAGCCACTTCTTTCTCACTCTTGCTTTATGACATGGTGCGCCATCATGCTGGAAAATGCACAGATCATCACCAAATTGCGCATGGATCATTGGAAGAAGTCGCTCTTGCAGGACGCTTTGATACCATTCTTTATTCATGGCAGTGTTTTTGGGCAGAATTATGAGAGAGCCCACTCCCTTGGTTGAAAAGCAACACCACACATGGATGATCTCAGGATGCTTCGCTGTTGGCACAACACAGGACTCATGGTAGCGTTCACTTTTTCTTCTCCGAACAATCGATTTCCCAGATGTCCCAAACAGTCAGAAGGGAGCTTCATCAGA
>NW_015546111.1:1038918-1050920 GCF_001515605.1 Sinocyclocheilus anshuiensis | reverse complement strand
GAGGAGATGTCCTGGCACTTGCTGGACACTCTGGGATGTCCTGAAGACTTCTTCACTGCAGTCGAACCTCTCTTCTTTAAGTCCTTGATGATCCCGTGGTTCTTTCAGGTGCAATATTCTTTGTAGCAATTTCCTTGCATGTGAGGCCATTTTGATGCGAAGCGATGATGGCTGCACGTGGTTCTTTGGAGGTAACCATTGCTAACAAGAACGCAATGATTGAAAGAGCTTCTTCCTTCCTTTTATCAGTCTGCTCTTACAATCTAATTAGTATGATAGTGATTTTACCTGACTAGTACTCATTCACACTTTCACATGTGCTGCTGATATGATTAGTCAATTAATGTTAGCTGCTCATTTTGTGTCAGGATCAAAAAACAGTGAAATTTTATTTTTTGAATGAAAAGTTCATTTTTTGGCCAATGAAGCTTTTAGCAATTATTTAAAATCCATCTGATCGCTCTACACAATAATTTAGAAACAATGTGAATGAACACCACAACAGCTTAAGCAGCAAACTTTGCAAAACACAAAATTTATGTCACTGCCACAACTTTTGGCCGTGACTATATACTCATTGTTACAAAATAAGTCCCTTAAGGATGATACAAGACTGCAAGACAGCTAAGGTTTATTTTGCCCTGCTGACTGGCTAAATCTACATTATCCCTTATATACAATTAGCCTCAGTTTTATGCAAATACACTTTTCGCCAGCTTTTTCCTATGCAAATATGTAAATTGCATATATAAATTAAATGCCTGCACAAGCACAGTAACTATATGCATTTGTTGCACCTAAATAAACTACAGAGCACATATTTCGATAAAATCTTTTAATGGAGCGTAATGAAGAAAATCACATCCACAATTTGCAAAGATTCGATTATACAGTACTATCAGGCAATGGAAATAATACCTGCCTTTATAACAGAATAAACACTATATGATATTGTATAAACACATCCAGTAAGTGGATAATTACCGCCTCTGTAGCCTCTAACCAAACAAAAATGCTGCAGTTGTTGTGTATTTTTTTGATTTGTAAATTATAGTAGGGGATGTGTTTCTGAACACTTTCATGAGGTGATTATGAGCATGTATATGTTAAACAAACAGGCCTCGGTTCAGTTGTTAGTGTTGGCTCCTCATTATGGGTGTAATGAAACAAAGCCTGCTAGTCGTGCTTCAGTGGCACACCAAGTAGAAGAGATGAGTCCAAGCCATGTTTCTGTCTGTTGTCTCTAATTAGCACATTCATTATACAGGGACCAGAGACAGGCTTCAGACTTCTATGAAGAGGAGCAATGCATCACAGTCAAAGCACAAACAATACATGTTGGTTCAGCATTTCAACCAAAAGATGCAGTTTTCTTAAAAAACGATGGAGTCTGAGAGCATTACTGAAAATACTGCTTATATATTTCCTAATTACTAATTATTCATTGTTATTTAACTAATTATTTAACTTTGATTTTATTTTTTTATTCAAGCCATTTTAAATATGATGTTAGATTAATCAATTCTGTCTACAATTAATAAAGTAAAGAACATGGTTTTTATGAAGTGAATTAGATTTTTGGATTAGTAACCTATAAGAAGAATCTTAGGCCAAGTACACACTGTAATGTTTCAGCAGTGACACCACATTTAAATGTGGGAGTGGATAGATCCCCTAAATAGTTTTGTGTGTGTGCAGAACAGAAATCACTCTTAAAACTGATTGACACCATGGTAACCATAGCAACGTTTAGGTGTCTCACGTTTTGGTATCCACTATTTTTGATCACAGTAATATTACAGCAACCAAATACTTGTTATGTTCGGCAATTTAGATGAAACCAACGTCGACAGAGGTATTGTATTTGGAAGGCTGCTTTTGGGTGCCATGTCCACTTATTATAACCATCTTTAGGCTTGGCTCATAAAATGATCCAGTTTATGGAGTTAATAAAGCAGGCAGGAGCTGTTGCGATATTTTGGCATGTGGCTTATTTCCAAGATAAAGTGTTTGGATTTAAGTTTATTATGGGCTTATTGTTCTTATTTGCTGTTTTTTTTCTACCAAGATCTGGCAACACAAATGCGTCAAGACATACCTTGCTCCCTGTGATTTCTTGCACCGTAGATACAGAAGAGAGTCTCAAATCTCATATGAATCGAAATACATCATTAACATGTTCAGTTTGGTTTCCCACACACTGCATATAATTTTTTTAATGCAGTTGTCACTATTTGAATGTTTTGAGAGTTAATTTGGTTGTTAAATGTGGTTGTCCCTTCCTGCATTGTGTGCATGGCCTTAAATGTTTCTGTTTCATTTTATGACATAATATTTCTGTTTTACATTTTTTCAAAATTCAAAAATGTTCTTTATTTCAAGGATTAAATGTCAGTGTGCTTTGAGGTTTTTGTTGCCTTGAACAGAAAGCTTTATTAATATGCAAATGAAAAATATTTTTCCACATTTTCTTCCGCCTTAACATCTGCTAATCCAGGCAGTAGTGCCCTCTTCTATCTTCCCTCCCACAGATCCACTGGTCCATATCATAGAATTTTCTGGTAGCATTGAGGAAGTTGTTATTTTTTTGGTTGCACAGATTGGAAACTGTGCAGACTGCATGCCTGCTTAGGGCTTTCCATTCACAACCCATTACTTACATATACCCACACCCCTGCCTGACCACTCTGATCTGCTGCCTGTGTCCTCACATTTGAGGGAACAAACTCACTCATCCAAATGATGGAATCTCTGTGTTCCTAGTAGTGGAACAAACTCCCAGCCTTCCCTGTTTGTTAAGCTTAAGACCTCACAGTATGTCACCACATCCTGAAAACAACCAACTCAACATGAAAAGGGCAGAAGTTAAGCGTACTCTGGGCCTTTTTCAGATTGTCAACTTGAGTGAGCTCATTTCTAGAGAGTGTACTGTAGTTACTGTGTACTGTAATTAAGGCCAGAAAGGAGACACTGCGTGGCACTGTGTAAATGAGAAAACCTGTTCACAGCACCATGACATCAGTAGCAGCAATAATCCTCTGCAAATTTATTCCGACACACTATGTGATAATTGATATTTTTGTAGTTTCAGCTAACTTAATGAGCATTTGTTCATATGGATGGTAGAGCTGACTTGCATGGCACATTATAAACTCTGCGGACCCGGATACGGGTCCAAAATCGCGTAAAAAAATGTTTATGTTTCATTTACATAGCCTTCCTTATATGGTATCAGCCCATATATGGGTTCATTTGAAAGCTTGGAGTGTCTGCTTTACAAAGAATACCATTCCTATTGGTTTTTATATTCATAAAGCAGTAAAATTAAGCTTAGAAATGTATTCGTCCCACACACGAATTTCCGCCTAACCATTGCGGATAATTTTTACGAAGAATGTGTATTTTATATATTTTTCACAAAAAAGTCAAGTCATATATCACAAGAAAGCTCTCATTCTCAGGAATTTGACGATGTAGATTATTTCATTGTGTGACGATCACTGATCGAATGATCTTCGATAGAATTGCGATGTAAAATTTTGTCACCTCTGAGTGAATTTACATTTATACTCGTAGCACTGCTTCAGTCAGTATAATGTAATAACTCCTGTTTAGAAGCTGTTATTTGAAAGATTATTTTTTCTGGTACTTTTTGGCATCTAGTGGCATCAAACAAAGTAAATTGCAGAGAGCTTGACCTAATAGAACCTGAATTACAGAATTTCAAAAAAATACTTTTTTTTAAAACTCCAAAAGCGCCTATGTTTTTTTGTGTTTATTGTAATATTTGAAAAATATATAATGTTATTTATAAAGAATTACACTCATATTTTGTAGTTCAAAGGGTTTTCTTTACAATTAAACCATTTTTTTTTCATTTCCTCCATTGTATGTGTGTAGGGTAAACATTTGAATTTGAGTATGTCAAATTTAGGCGAAAATACCAAAAAACGCCCTGAGCTTAAGTGGTTTAAAAAAGATTTTGCAGATTTGTATCAGTGCTAATGCTTCTACTGTATTAAGTGTTGTACTAGGATTTATACTAGAAATTCACAGAAATAGGGGAGACTGGGGATAATTGCAACACTTTTGGCTTTAACAACCATATGTGTGACCCATGCTGGCAAAATGAGTCCGAATGCGCACATGCGCATCGATTTTAGTCAAATTTGAGGTTTTCAAAAAAATGAGTTCGTTAAGCCCTCGTCTACCAATCCCAATGCTCCAAATAGTAATTAAACATCTACAATGATCTTTATCTGTACGTTTTCTGAGAGGAGTACCCTTTCTCCGCTCACTTCTCGCACTGACTGTCATCCGAAGTGCGCGCATAAAGGCACTTCCGACTGCGCGTGATCCTGATACATATACACAGAATTACATTATTTAAGTATTCACGCAAACATAATCTGTTTGCCTTAAGTGAACGTTTGGGGAACTGTTGGGGAAAAACACCTGATGTGTAGCATTATATTAGATCCGTGCATTACAGTAAGTCTTAATATAGGACGCCTCATTAATGTTACAATAAAAGAAAAGAGGGAATCACTCGCTGCTCTTGATTGAACTGCTTTTGTAGTTTCAGTAATCAGTTTATTTGTAATGAACACACTAAAGGGATTTTTACATTTGATTATTTGTTTTTCTTGAATGCTTTTGTGTAGATGTAAAATGAAAAAGGTAATGCACTATTGTTTTTTTGTTTTTTTTGCATCTGTTCTTTAAAATAACAAAGATAAAATAAAAAAATTGCTATATTGTGAATATTAATATAGTAATTATTATTAAGAAAAGAAGTGGAGGAAAAGATGCAACGCTGCAGGGGATTTTGCTTTGAAACCTTCAGAAAACTTTAACTTGATTTTTCTCAAAATTGACTTTGCTGACTCTATCGAATTCAAACAGGTGTAGCTCAGTCATTTTTTGTCAGATTTCAACAAAATAATGAAAATAACTCATTTTTGAAAAATTGCTCATTGTGACTCATTTTGCCAGCACAGGTCGCATATGCTTTTTTGGGCTACAGTATTTATCTGAAACTTTGATATTATTTCCCCACATTTGTCTATAAATTAAAGTTAGTTTAAAATCTACTAAGTGGTTAAACTGATGGTGTTACATTCATTCTCGGTCTTGCCTACCAAAGCTATGCTATGGTTTCATATCTGCTTCTGCATATTAAGATATGCTCTGTGCTACGTACTTAACAGCAAACTTATAAATAGCTGTAGAGTCCATTCAATATTAGTAACATGAATCATTATGCTCTGGAATATTTCATGTCAGATTCATATGACATAGTCGATGTTTTTCAAGTGTTTTTTGGAATATAACTGAATCAGGCCCAGTTTGTGAATGCAACAACAGCAGTCAGAAATCATAATCTATCTCAATGTCTATGTTAACATGCCTGGCTGCATGTAAATGAACTTCGAAATTCATTTTGTTCCAGCACAGTTCACATTTCCCCAGCCCTAAACTTTCTACTGCTCCCAACTTCAGTTCTACATTTCCATTTAAAAATGCAAGTGGCCAATGGAGCAAAAGATAACACATCAATCATAGGCTGGCTGAGAGTAAGCCTCCCCTTTCACCTGCCAACCAATGGAATGACAGCTTGCCATCACCCAGCGTCTCCTGAGAGTCTGCCTCAGCAAACCTTTCACACAGCGCGAGCCACCCACAGGGTGACAAATCTTGCATTCCCAGAGCCCTGTGGAGTCTGGATGATGTACTTGCTGTACCAAAACACTCTTTGTCCCCAAAATGGGATAGATGTTGGAGGGCTGAGAATCTGTTGTAATGGAAAAAAAAGGTGGCCGTTTTGCAATCCATGTAATTCTGAATTAAACTATTTATACCTGAATCAAAAAAATATAAACCAGTAATGTCAATGTATGTTTGTAATGTAACTTGTTGGCCATCAAGCAAGTTACTCTTTATGAATACCTTCATAGAATTAAAAATTGATTTTTGTGGCTTCCTCAATTAATTAAAATTATCTCTTGCAACAATTTCAACATGTGAAAACCTTTTAAATTTGTAGTAGTTTACTTCATCCATTTGTGTTGGGACTAAATGGTTAATATTAATGAATAATAATATTATAAATTAATAATATTCATTGGTTTTAAAGGGATAGTCATTCCAAACCTGTATGACTATATTTCCTCTGGACATTTTATATATCTTCTTTTGTGTTCCACAGAATAAAGAAAATTGTACATGTTTGGAACAACATGAATGTCAGTAAATTATTACATGGTTTTCATTTTTGGTTGAACTGTCCCTTTCTATATTAATACAATTTAAAATACTTTAAATAAATGCATATCGCATCCTTTATTTTTCTATTTTGTAGATGGAATTTGGAAATTAGCACCTAGAAATGTTGTTTTAGAGATTGTTTTGACGGGCAACAAATGGCAAGCTATCAAAGAAAAAAATCATAATTGCTTGTTTTTGTAGTTCTCAGAAACCCTTTTTGACCTTCATACTTGTGAACGTCCTAACTGACTACATGATGTTATTTACATCTCATTAAACTACTGCAAATAATCATGAGTTCATTATCTAAACATTTTTTAAGTTTTCTCTCCATTCTTAACTGCACTTTCACATTCACTTTTTGACTAGTTTTTTTCCTCCTTCTTTCTTTCTTTTTTCCACAGCGTGACTAATCCAGCACAACAATGCCTCTCTGAGAAAATTCTGCAGAATTTGATAATGTGATCAGAAGAATCATGACTTTCATATTGGCTTTCCTCCCGCCTCTTGCACTGTTCCAGTGTGACAAAATTAAAATGGCTTATTTACATTAATGGTCCTCACAACTTTAGCGAGTGGCCTGCTGTGCGCTCAGTGGGGTTGGCCTGCACAAAAAATCCTTTTATTAAGCTGTCACAATTTTAGCTAGAAAAATTATGTCTAGATAAAGACATAAATAAATGCAAAAACCTTGGATTTATCAGATAATTAATGCGTTTCATACCACACACTGTGCACGAAAGCTCGAGGGGGCTGGTTCCCTCTGAGGAAGCATTATACACCTCGCTCCAGAGATTTGATTGTGTAAAACACAGCTGCATTGATGCAAAACATGCTGTCCAAAACACACGTCCAATTTCACATCTATATGACCACTTATGGACCTCCTGAACCTTATGCATGCATCTTTGACCTGACCTATCTGATATTTCTTTGTTGTACTTGTGATATAAAGTATCTCATACCTGTTTTATACCATTATTGTTAACATATGTTCCCTTCTGTCCACTCTTCCAGTGAGCTGTAAATTGTCCCTGGGACTGGAATAAAGTGTGAGAAAGCTGTGCTGAAGTAATGAGGCTGGCAGAAAGGGATCTGCCGAGAGCAATCGTGAAGAGGTGAGGAAGCTGAGCTCCCTAACGGAGCATCATGCCCAGAGTCTGGAGACGACTGCTGAGAACGGAGTAGAATCAGAATTAGTTTAAGAATGTGTGACTTTTTCCTTTGTCTTTGATGTTTTGTTTAGTTCCCTGTGTCTAGTTAATGAACAGGGATGTGGAGCTCTGGGTGTCGTTGCACTGCATTGTGGGAACTCATCAGCAGTGGTGGGAGAGGGGGGATGCAGCATCTCTATTCAGTTTTCTAATGGGAATTTCCGGGGCCTGAAACTAATACATCATTCATATTATTGGAAACAGCTGATTCAATATGATTATATGACACTGAAGACTATTGGATTAATGGCTGCTGAAAATCCAGCTTTGCCATCACAGGAATAAATTACAGCTATATTACATTTATAAGACAACAATGTACTAAAAACAGAAATGTTTTTACTTTGCCTTTTTAAAAAGTTTCACGTATATAATGGCTGCTGAAAATCCAGCTTTGCCATCACAGGAATAAATTACAGCTATATTACATTTATAAGACAACAATGTACTAAAAACAGAAATGTTTTTACTTTGCCTTTTTAAAAAGTTTCACGTATAGACGGCAATGTTGTCAAAATGATCCCCATTCACATGGAAGTGCAAAAATAACTTGAAATGCTATATTATGCATGCCAGGTCAGTAGTTGGCGATTTCACTTTGTAAGGAAACACTACGCGCCTACGCACATACCGAGAAACTAAACACATAATACGTATGCGCATGACGTCACCGTTTTCACGAATTTGCATTTTCGTAGTTTACAAAAATGTCAAAAAGATGATAATGGTATCATTTTCAAAAACTTGCACTTTGAAACCCGTTTTCAAAAGTTTGTGTTTTCAGGCCCCCAAATGTTGTTGTTATGTAAATAAATGTCCAAAACACATTAAAAAGTCATGTAAACGCCCCCTATAGAAAAATTGTTATTTGAAATTGTACTACTATTTCACAATTATACTGTTTTTATTGTATTTAAGGGTGAAATAAACGCATCTAAGAGGGTTGCAGCATTTCCTGTGAACCACAGACTTTAGAAGATTGTCACTGGTGAACTGAAGTCAGATCTTACTATGTGGAGGAAATGGGGTCTACTGAGGGAAATGTATGAGGTAGAAAACTAAGCATTTAAGAGTAGTTCACAAAAAATAATACCAGCATATAATTGTGAAAGTGAAGTGACGTGACATGACATGTGGCCAAGTATGGTGACCCATACTCGGAATTAGTGCTCTGCATTTATCCCATCCAAAGTGCACACACACATCAGTGGACACACACACACCGTGAACACACACCCGGAGCAGTGGGCAGCCATTTTTTGCTGCGGCGCCCGGGGAGCAGTTGGGGGTTCGGTGCCTTGCTCATTGCAGGTAATTCTAAGGAAGGAGTCAAAGTCAGAAGCCAGAATCCTCTCCAAACACAGTAAAATTATGTGTTTATCCTCAATACATAACAAGAATTGGCAGATTGTTGACAGCATGAATGGCAGGTTCAACAACATCTCATTAGTTTAACCATGAATTGTCATTATCTGTAACAACGTTCCTTGAGTGCCTTGAATGACAAGGCAATATGCAAGCGCTACAAGCATGATGTTTGGTTATATAAAAATTGTCAGCTACAACTGGGGTCACCCAATTACAGCACAATAAACAAGCAGTAAAACCCTTGAGTGCAGTGAATTTGAGCAAGCGTCTAAAATTAGTTGCTTTTGCTTTCAAAACACTTTGTGCACACAATAAAAACATTATTGTGCTATTTTAGTTTGATAACTAGAATTTTAGTATGTTAGACTGAACTATAAGGGCTCAACTAACAAAACCTATCTTGACTTACATATCTGATCTCATGGTTTACAACTCAACTGCTAAGACTTAACTGAGCCAGTAAGAAAGCATTCAAGTGTCACATAAATTTTGAACTGCTGTGGCAGGTATGAAATATTATCATCGTAGATCAAAAGTACAGAGCCAAAAGCTTTTAACACAGGGGGTGTAGAGTAAGGGCTAATTAACTCTTCTGGGACGCTTATCATGTTTTGAATGCTTTTTTTCACAGACAGTTTGGCATGATAAAAGAAACATATAGCACTATCAGTCTAGAATGAACAATGTCCTGGACAGCTGTCAGTGTACATATGCTTTCACTGTGGTTGTGGTTGGGCTATATCAAAATGCAGTAAGAGGTCGACCGTTTGATCGTTTTTACTGATTAATCTGCACCAATAGTCGATTGCTGCATGGTACTATCAGCAAAAATCCATGCCGATCGTTTTTCTGGGTAGCATCTTTTGCTGGAGCGGCTGAGAATGTCCACTGTCATTATCCAGTACGAGACGGAATCACTGACACCTCGTGCTGTTTGTTTTGACACGTGAGACTGCGCACGGTGTATATATAGTTTAGGCCTACTATATAGTGCATGTTTTCATATCATTACTAAGTAATTAATTTGTTGACTAGATGCTGCATTAGTGGAGAAAAAGATCAGCAGTATGTTTGCTGTCAAGGCTGACACCGTGTCTACCCTGGACCGAAACGTTGTCATGTCGTGCCTCAAAAGCTGGAGGTTGTTCACACTGGACGCGATAAAGCGACAGTGACAAAGCGATCCATTTGTCCTTCATGTCAGAAGTAGCGCAAGTGCTTGGAGTACGTCAGCAATAAATGGGGCATCAGTTTACTGGTGGGAATTTCTCATGTCGCATCGCAAAAATAAAATAAAAAATGTATTTGCAAAAAAGTTTTTACGCTCGCTTGAGGTGGTTTTTGACTTATGCGAAAAAGAGTTAATGCGAATAATGAGAGATGGAAATGCATTTGCCGAATCCACTCGAACAACTTGAAGGAAACAAACCTAATTTTCTTTTTTTTTTCTTTTTTGCAAACATTGAAAAGATTCACTTCACATTTGGATGGAAACCCAGCTAATAACGTCACCCTAGGCTGGAACAGACCCCCCTTTGAAATAATCAGATTTTGTTGCTTTGCAGCCTGAAATGAAGACGCACACAGTTTTTGTTTCGTCCAGCTGTATTTAATCAGTGCAACTTATAACATCCAAGTGAAAGATATAACACCAAAATATCAGAAAAAAAATAAAAAAACAGAATCACTGAGTTGGAAAAAGGATCCCCCCTTGTGTCAGTATTTTGTTGAACCACCCTTTTCTTTAATTACAGCCTTTAGTCTGTTGGGAAATGCCGCTAGTAACTTTGCACATCTAGACTTTGCAATATTTGCCCATTCTTCTTTGCAGAACTGCTCAAGTTCAGTTAAATTTGATAATGACCGTTTGTCTTCAAGTCATTTCACAGATTTTTAATGGGGTTTAAGTCTGGGCTCTGACTAGGCCATGCAAGAACATTCACCTTTTTCTCCTTCAACCACTGTGTGGTCAGTTTTGCTGTGTGTTTTGGGTCAATGTCATGTTAGAAGGTAAACCTTCTTCCCATTGACATCTTTCTGGCAGAGGGCAGCAGATTTTCCTCAAGAATTTGACAGTATTTTGTCCCATCCATTTTTCCTTCTATCCTGATAAGCGCTCCAGTCCCTGCTGCAGAGAAACACCCCCATAACAGGATCTTACCACCATGCTTTACTGTAGGGATGGTGTTATTTGGATGGTGAACGGTATTGGATTTCCGCCAGACATATAATTTGGTGTTGAGGCCAAATAATTCAATTTTAGTCTCATCGGTCTCAGAATCTTCAAGGTGCATTTTGGCAAAGCTCAGTCGTGACTGCATGTGGCCTTTCTTGAGGAGTGGCTTTTTTCTTGCAACCATCAAATAAAAGCCACATTTGTGGAGGATTTGTGATATTGTTGTCACATGCACACAATGACCACTCTTCCTGCAAATTCCTGCAACTGCTTCAGAGTTTCAGCCTCTTCGTAGCCTCTCTGACCAGTTTCCTCCTGGTTCTTTTATCCAGTTTGGAGTGACGTCCTGATCCAGGGAGGGTCTGTGCTGTACCAAATACCTTCCACTTCTTAATAATAGACTTCGCTCTGCTTCTAGGCATTGATAAAGCCTTTGGAATTTTTTTTGTATCAAATCTCCTGACTTGTGCCTGTCCACAACTTTATCCCGGACGTCACTTCCTGTTTGTTGCTGCCGTGTGTTTTGAGTTTCCACAATTAGTTCTGGTACTATGAAAAGGTTCCCGCGGTGCGAAAGGCCCTAGTATTTATAGGCCGCTGTCCCTTTAAGACTAGATGCACGGATCCAATATAATGATACACATCACATCCGACAAATGAGAAGTGTGTTTTGAGTTTGAGCTCCATCAAGTTAATTCTTTATCGTCTATTTTTTATCTTAAAATCAATTTTACACACCATCATTTTCGTTTCTATAACGTGTGAATATATCCCCTAACGTATTCTACAACAAAAACAATCAGAGCGCCTTGTTATCACTAGTTCTATTTTGATTTCTCGAGTCTGCTATTAGCATATAGCCAGTTAGCATCGTCAGCGTGGTTGCCGCTAATCTCACTTAAATTGCTAATACTCTATTCACACACATTACCATTGTTTTACTCACTGTTACTTGCTTTAATGGCGGATGTGTGTCT
>NW_015546111.1:1035598-1038656 GCF_001515605.1 Sinocyclocheilus anshuiensis | reverse complement strand
CATTTCTGCCATATGTACATTAACTGACAGTCACCACTGATAAGCTACCCCTAAATATTGTAGAAACTTAATTTGCTGTAAAGTTGCTTTACAATGATTTGTATCATGAAAAGCACTGTACAAATAAAATCGAATTTAATCTTTTGACAGTGCCTTGCAACCAATAATTTGCTTCAGTTTCACTACCAAGGGCTGAAATGCTCCAGGAAAGCTCTTTTCATACTGAGCTAATCAAAATGGCCACAGCTGAAAGTCAAATGGCGTTGTGTGCAATTGAGTAAGTGATTAGCTACAACTGATTGAGTTTACAAGTCATTTTTAGGAGGGGGGTGATCCTTTTTCTATCTCAGTGTAGGGCTGCACGATTAATCGAATGCGATTGTCATGCGCATTTTGATAGTAATGCCGGTTCTGTAATCAGCAGTAAATCATCATCACGTTACTGCTGATCACAGAACCGTGCTTCACTGAAAGATACGCATGACAATCGCAGCTTCTGTCGAATCGCGATCTCGATTTCATTTCGATTTATCGTGCAGCCCTATCTCAGTGATTCTGTTTTTTAATTTTTTTGACATGTTGGTGTTATATCTTTAACTTGGATGCTACAAGTTACACTGAGTGAATACAGCTGGATAAAACAAAAACTGTATCCGTCTTCATTTCAGGCTGCAAAGCAACAAAATGTGATTATTTTAAAGGGGGGTGATTCTTTTCTATACCCACTATAGATCATGCTTTCTCTTTCCATTTTTCTTTTGTTTTTTTAAACACTGAACTTCAAACTCATCTATGCCACTTTGTTCATTCCTGATGTGAACTTTTGCCCATTTGGTGATTAAATAATCTCTTTTAGACTGCCACTTGAATTGAATGCGATGCATCTAGTGTGTGATACCTGTTAGTTGTAGACGCAACACAGCGCTGTGATTTTGCCCGGTGTGTGATTGCCATATTTTGTCATTTTGATTAGATAAAGTGCTCTAAAAAAGAAGCAAATAAAGTGTGAGACTATACATACAATATCCATATGTATGTAATTTCAATGCCATGACCTTTGTGTAGATATTTAAAGACGGCCATCTTTAAGCATTACTGTTGATATGAGATGGTATCACTTTACAATAAGAGTCCATTTGTAACAAACTAAGTAACTTAATAAAAGCTGTAGACGTATTGTTCCTTGTAAGAGTGTTAATTTCAACATTTACACATTTTTTAATTTTAAAATTGCTTCTGTTAAAGGGTTAGTTCACCCAAAAATTAAAATTAGGCTGCGTTTTACTCACCCCCGAGGCATCCTATAGGTGTATATGACTTTCTTCTTTCAGACGAATCCAGTCGGAGTTATATTAAAAATTGTCTTTGATCTGTCAAGCTGTTTAATGCCACTCAGCGGGTGTTGCATTGCTTCAGTCCAAAATAACTTAAATAAAAATCACCCATCCATAAAAAAAAGTGTCTCACACGGCTCCGGGGGGTGAACAAAGGCCTTCTGTAGCGAATCGATGCGTTTTTGTAAGACAAATATACATATTCAAACGTAATAATCACTTGAATCTAGCTTGCGCTCACTGTTGTAAACAGAAGCAGTTCCGGGTGAATGACGTATGAGGTCTATGAAAGAGTCTATGAAACAACAGGACAAAAAATAGTATGTGACCCTTTGTTCCTTGAATAAAATCCTGCATTTCTTTTCTTTCATCTCAGAGCAATTTTCTTTCTGTCACTCAGCTGACATGCTCAGAGCTTAATGCTAAAGCCACGGAGAGACAGCAGCAAAAGTAGGACAATGTCTTATCTTTTTTTCTTGCATATTATTATTACATATTATATAGTTTTTATTATTATTATTTTATTTTATTTATTTATATTTTTTAAGTTTTTCTTCTAATATTTATAGTTTCTTTTATTTCAGTTTGATTTCAATTACAGAAAACATAGTTTAATAGCACTAGACATAAATTTGTTAAAATTAAAGTTAAAACTTTTTGTTGCAACAAAAGTACAAGAGGTTAAAAATCTTTGTGTAGGAAGAGGATTGAAATATTTGGAGGCTGTATGCCACTTACTGCATATCTGCTTTATGTGACTAAAAAACCCTGATCGATGTATCATTCATAGTTTTCATAAGCACATGAATAAGCATCTGCATAATTAATCAATTATGCGGACTATGTCTGTTCCTGATGTTTCATTTAACAGCAGCACACAAACAAAATCACAACTGTTTCTTACTTTGTTCTGGTTAGTCGTCCATCATTATGCCTGACCTGGACCTTAACTATCACCTGTCTGTCTCACTCAGTTTGTCTGTAATATTACTTCTATTGGAAAGTCATTTTCTCCAATCTCTGATTCTACAGATGTGGACGAAAACACCTGAGCCCATATCAAATCATCCTGACGCACCTGGTCTCAAGGCAGCACAGACCTCCAATCCAAACAGAGCAGAGATTCTCCAGTGGGTTCTGGAAGTTCATAATTTTGTTGAGAATTTAGGATAAGAATTATACCCTAATTTACCCTCATGAAAGAAGAACTGAAGATGACCTCAAAACTCACATTAACATTACATTACTTGTTTTTATAGTGAACAATTAATCAGTCCACATTATTCCAAAAAAAAAAATAAAATAAATTTTGCAAAAATCTTTGCAATCTTCCTCTATTTCCTTTCCTGACTTTGTCAATTAGACTGAAAGGGTTATTGGATAATGTTATTGGATTATTGGATAATGATAACTGGCAAAATTAGTCACAATGAGCTAATTTTATTATTTTTATGTTCACATTCTCAATTAAAAGACCTTCAAAATTATGTATGATTAGCTGGAATCTGACAAAAAATGACTGAGCTACACCTGTTTGAAGTCAATAGAGTCGGCAAAGTAAATTTGGAGAAAAATCGAGTTAAAGGGATCATATAATGCGATTTCAATTTTTCCTTTCTCTTTGGAGTGTTACAAGCTCTTGGTGCATAAAGAAGATCTGTAAAGTTGCAAAGACTAAAGTCTCAAATCCAAAGAGATATTCTTTATAAAAGTTAAGAGTCAAC
>NW_015546111.1:1030795-1035204 GCF_001515605.1 Sinocyclocheilus anshuiensis | reverse complement strand
CCTTAAACCACATAAACACATTTCATTACACCAAATACACAAAATAATGTTCTTTTTAGCAACATCACATGACCCCTTTAAAGTTTTCTGAAGGTTCCAAAGCAAAATCACCTGCAACGTTGCATCTTTTCCTCCACTTATTTTCTTAATAATTATTACTACATTTATAAATCACAATATAGTTATTTTTATTTTATCTTTGTTATTATAAATAAGAACAGATGCAAAAAAAAAAAACTAGAATATAAGAAAGAAACAAATAATGCATTACGTTTTTCATTTTACATATAAGCAAAAGCATTCAAGTAAGAAAAACAAATAATCAAAAGTAAAAATCCCTTTAGTGTGTTCATTACAAATAAATTGATTATTAAAACTTTCAAAAGCAGTTCAATCAAGAGCAGCGAGTGATTCCCTCTTTTCTTTTGTTGTTAAATTATCTTTAATGAGGCGGCCTATATTAAGACCTACTGTAATGCACGGATCTAAAATAATGCCACACATCAAATGTTTTTCCCCAACAACAGTTCCCCAAACGTTCACTTAAGACATAACAGATTATGTTTGCGTGAATACTTAAATAATGTGATTCTGTGTTTATGTATCGGTATCCTGCGCAGTCGGAAGCGCCTTTATGCGCGCGCTTCGGTTGACAGTCAGCGTGAGAAGTGAGCGGAGAAAGGGTACTCCTCTCAGAAAACGTACAAATAAAGGTAATTAAACATGTAAAATTATTATTTGGAGCATTGGGATCGCTAGACGAGGGCTTAATAAACACATTTTTGTGAAAACCTCAAAATCGCCTAAAATCGACATTTTTCACTTATTTTGCCTGTAGCTCAAAATTAGCCTGTGCGGATTCCGACTCATTTTGCCAGCACAGGTCACAAATAGCCATTTAGCTATTTTAGCAAACACTCATTTGCTCTAACTCCATTCTTGTGTGTAATTCGGTGTGTAAAATGTCTGATAATCCAATCGATTCCTACTCTACATGTTTTGTCAATAAATGTCCTGTTACACTACATAACAGAAGTCAAATTGGTCGTCAATGGCAATTCACATTGACATGTTTTTGGACAAAGTGATGGAGATAGACACAGAAATGAGGCCAAAAGCTGTCAAAAAGTATTTATGAGAGCTGTAATGTTACATTTAAGATGACATTCAGAAGTACAGTGGACATACCCAATTTCTTCTCATCCAAGGAAATTTAAGTCACCTTCCCTAGAGCATTTTCAACAAATTCAATGTCAAGTGCACCATCCATCTCATTAGCCCTTATTTTTATGACTAATCGGATATATATTCATTTTCTTGTTGTGGGGAAAAAATCATTTGAAACGAATGAATTCTTCTTTGGTTGCCAGGCAATTAAATGCAAACCCACCATGTCATGTAGGTGTCCTTCCAATTGAAGTACTCTGTGTTACTGTCATCTAATTAATTTGGCATGCATACCTTTTTCGCAGAAGTCAGTGAAACATGTTGTATACATTAACTTAACAGCTTAAAGCTCCTGCACTTTTTTTTTTTTTTAAATGTGGTGAAAGCTAAAAAAAAATGTGGATGTGATTGTGGGTGTCAGCGGTTTTCATCAAACACAATGGTTTTGGTTCAGACATTACAAATAAACAGCATTCTTTTTAATTAATAATAAGAGCTCAGGGGTAATAGACTCATGTAGTGTGAATATATAAGACGACTACTTAGATTTTTAACATGTTGTGATCGCTGGAGTAAAGCTGGAGACCCGCAAGGCACTTAAAAATGCATGAGTGTGAAAAACACTGAAAACAGATTTGTGCTGGAGGCATAAAAAACAAACATCTTGTCAAATGTGGGAATTCTTCATGGTGTCTGGTTTGAGGTTTGAAATTGATTGATATGTAAAGACATTCGAAGCGTCTTTCTCTTCTAAGCTCTTTCTGCCTGCTGTCTAAAACTGACTCTGCATTCATGATATGATATGATGTGCATGCATTTTGTCAATGTGAGAGAATAACCTCCAGGCCTAATAGTGGATTGGACAGTAAATATTTTTCTTCCATTACTGTAAGGTATGTGTTATAAATTTCAGACTGAGCTCTAAAACCTATGTGCGTGTGACATTAGACCCTTCTTTCACTAAACAGGTATTTTGAGTAAGAAGATACATAGACATGTGTAGATAACTCCAAAGAAATTACAATTACACAAAAAACTTGATAAGGATAAACTTTTGCAAAAACCGAATTTTATTTACTTAAAAAAGGTACATTTAAATAAACATACATATATCTAAGCAGTCATAAAAAATATGTAAATAATACTGAATAATAAAGTATAAATATTATTTTTTAATAAAAATAATTAAATAATTATGTTAAATACAAACTGTACTAACTCACTTTTGCCAGACAAAATATATTATATATTTGTATGTTTACAGTATATTATATATTTGTTTACAGTAATATTTTATATTTAATGTATTGTTATATATTAAATATATATATATTATTTATTAAAATAATTGAATGTATTTCATTTAATTTACAGTATTTTATTATATGAACTGATACGTAAATATGTATATTTATATATGTATGTATTTGTATATGTATGTATATGTATTTTGATAGATAGATAGATAGATAGATAGATAGATGCTCTTTACAGCTGCATCAAGAATATGAAGTACATACAGGATTACGGGAAATGTCTTGCTGTCCCCTGCTGAGTTAGAGTATATGAAGACCCTTTAAATCTCCCTCGAGGCCATTGCATCCATCACGCAGTGTGTGGGGTCCTGCAGGGCGCATGATTGAGCTCTCCATGACTCGGAACAGACAGCAAGCCCAGAGGTCCTTTTGTCCCTGAACAGCACACAGGCAGGCAGGGCACAGGTTAATGAAAATCACCAGCTTCATCCCTGCAGAGCACCTGACAGATTGAGGAATGCAGGAGTGGGGGGGACTTATAACAGCAGAGGGCTAATCTAAAAGTAAAGAATATTTACTATATTTGTGCTATATATGCAGTCGACTGGAAAACACATAAATTTAGCGTTTGGAAACAGGTTAAGAAACTGTATCCAAATACTGAAACATCCTACAGACGCCTACTGACATGGCTGCTCTCATACCAGAAATTGAAATAAATCTTCCATCAAAGTGTGTGAAATGAACAGTCACAGAGAAGGAGAAAGAGAGAGAGAAACATCTCCCTGAGAATCCGGCAGATGTACAGTAATTGTTATTCAAAACAGCAGTCAGAAAGAGGTGAGCGGATTGCTTTTTCTTCCTGAAGGAAGAGAGGAGCACTGGTCTTTCTGAATATCTCCGAATCAAAGTCACTTATTAACCACACAAAATTATCCTGCTCACTGCATCTTTTCAGGGGCCTTATCCACTGAATCTCATTTGCAGAGATAACAGTCTTTCATCTTGCATAGCTGATAATAGTGTCTTTCCTTCTGCGGGTAAGTGAAAATGTTTGAAAAAGCTTTGAGGTTTTTTTTTTATCCCTTTGGTTGTATGAGGCATTTACATGGCAGAAGTCTTAGTGTTTCGTCAGATCACTATGCACTTTAGAAACTTATAACTTTAGAAGGGTGATGTTTGTGCATCCTTAGTCTTTAGAAGTTCATGACCCTTTGTGTACAAGTTTGCATGTCTTTTGGTGATTTTTTATTTTTATGATTTAATTTTTTATGCTGATCATCTAAATTAATTTTGGATTTATCGTTAATTTTTTTTTTTAACTGACCTTTTATTCAACCTGGAAAATAAATGGTTAAACTTTATTCTGAATTATTCTGAAATCATCATGTAGTAGGTGCTGTGAAGAGTTACTGTAAATGTATGTTATTATTTAACATTTTAACTTCTAACTATAGATCATATTAGCAGGTTTGTGACCGCCAGATTCACTACATCAAGTAAGACTGTGTGACGCTTGGCCCTAAATGGGAATATTTTAAAGTATAATAATATCTACATTAATTAAATATCTAAATAAAGAGCACAACTAAAATGCTAATCAGACTATAACTGGAATATCACCTTGAATTTGAGTTTTTTTTATGGATTTAGATATAGACTACTAATAATCAATAGTTAAAATGAATTTGAATAGAATAATTATACTGAAAAGTAATTCAAATAAACAAAATAGAAAAACTAAAATAATAATAATGAAATATTATTAAGAAAGAAATATTATTATCCATGTTGGTACATTTCTCAGATCACAACTAAAAATTCTCAAAACTACTTCAATGTCCACATCATCTAGTCATTTTCTCATTCTTCTGAACAAACTGCCAGAGCTTTGGTACATTCATGCAATTGCCATAATCTGTCAAGCATATTTTCTATACATTTCTATTACCTTTTTTTTTTTTTTTTTTTTGTAAATGTGTCCTG
>NW_015546111.1:1029079-1030105 GCF_001515605.1 Sinocyclocheilus anshuiensis | reverse complement strand
TGCTTGTGTTTAGCATATTCCTTAAAAGTGTAACTAAAAATATATTTATTAACAGTATTTCTACTATACTTTGTAGAAATATACTAATAGTGTGCTTGTGTTTAGCATATTCCTTAAAAGTGTAACTAAGCATATATTTATTACCAATGTATTTCTAGTATACTTTTTATAAATACATTAAAAGTATGCTTCTGTTTAGCATATTTCTTAGAAGTATAACTAAGCATATATTGAATACAAAAGTACTTCTAGTATACTTTTTAGAAATATATTAAAATGCAATTCAATATATTTTTATTACCCTTCAAATAAGCATGTTGGGAATACAAATGTATTATAAACATACTACTTGAATTTCAAGTATATTTTTAATACATTTAATACTACGTCTTTTTCACCTGGGTTGCCTAAACTAAAATCTATAGATATAAAACAGTTCAAGCATATAACAATGTTTAAACGTTAAACCTAGATAAATGTGCGCTATATCCAATAGTTTGTGCGGAGAGTGGAAGCTATAGCGCGTTTTGTAGGACATGGAGGCGCCAGCGCGAGCACTTGCATTTTTTTCAGTGGATATACGCCGTCATTTTTGCTCATAAAGGTAAGAATAATACATCATTCGTAGCTGTAAAGGGTCTACTTTTATGTGTGTGCACTCACAATATCAACAAAACGTTGTGCTTTTATAAAATAAAGAAAACAAACGCTTTCTGCTGTCGGGCTTGAACAGGAGTGCTTCACAATGATGAACCTAAACTCAGACATGATCAAACTCAGCGAATACATGCCTCACAGACATGATAAATATATCTATAGAAAGCTTTAAATTACTACTTAACAAAATAAAACAAATCAAAAACAAAAACTCTTTCATTATAATCATAAACCGTAAAGATGCACTTCTCTCTAAAGGCGTGTCTAATGAGGCGATGGCGAGTCAGGATCGGCAACTTCATCCTTGCGACACCGACTCAGAAAACACTAGTTTATTAGTAAATAACTCAAATATCTCCTTACTATTTC
>NW_015546111.1:1028617-1029036 GCF_001515605.1 Sinocyclocheilus anshuiensis | reverse complement strand
ACAATATATATATATATATATATATATATATATATATTGACAACATTGCTAAACGTTTTGACTTGTGAAACATCTTGTTTATGAACAATGAACCAAGGACTTGTCATTTTGATGGCACTGATATGTTCGTTGACATACATTTTGAGAGATGACCTAAAGATTACAGGCTTTTCCAGGCAATCCATTGTGTGGAGCTGTTTGTTTGAATTGTTTTGAGAAATGCTTGCTGGTTTGCAAATGTTAAAGAGGACATATTATGCCCCTTTTTACAATATGTAATATAAGTCTCATGTGTCCACAGAATGTATCTGTGAAGTTTCAGCTCAAAATACCCCACAGATCTGTTATTATATAATTTTGAAAATGACTATTTTGAGTGGAAGCAGAAAAATGCTGTTTTTCGTGCCTTACTCTTTAAA
>NW_015546111.1:1013761-1028581 GCF_001515605.1 Sinocyclocheilus anshuiensis | reverse complement strand
CCGATGCTTTGCGGCAAACTTAAGCCTATTGCGTGCATTTGAACGCAGAACTGTTCAGCTGCGCTGACGGCACGCACCATACATACTGCTGCTGCGGGACACTAAACACCGTTGAGCCGCTCTTGACAGTCGCGGTAGCACGGTCTCGTGTTGTTTCCACCAGCGAGGCAATTTTTTTCATCACTAGTTGATGGATGTCTAAAATATAAAAAATAAGGAGAAGCCTAAAACAGGCCTGAGGCCCGGCCGCGTTTGAACTATGACGTGAAAATTGGCCAGAAAAAGTGCAGGCCTGTGCATTTTCAAATATTGTCATGAAAACTATAGCCATAGTTCACATCAGGAAATACTGAAAGAGTATATATATATACTATTGTATATATATACAATATATATATATGTTATGTCTGTGAAGGTAAACAGCTGGGAAATAAATCGCATGTTTATTTTAGATCTGTGTGGCAGGCAGCAGCAATATACGGTAAATAAATCAATAATTCCACTGCTCTCTTGTCTCCTCCTCCCAACCCGACCCGACCCGACCGTTCCCGCTAAATTTAGATCTCGTTTCCAGAATCTCACATTTAAATTTCCGCTACTGGAAGAAAGAGAGATAATAAAAGTGTAGTCTCCACAAACTTGTGTTATTTTATTTGTCTTGTCAAGAGTCTTGAATTTATTGACTTTGACTTTAATTTATATGAATTATCTCAAGACACAAAGTTAGTTTAATATTTTATGCAACACAGTAGGAAAAAAAGTGTCAGAGAAAATAAAAATGTTGTACAAAAATTATATTATTTTTATTCGTCTTGTCAGCATACAATTCGTTTAACATTGACAACACAATAGGGAAAAAGTGTCGAGAAAAAGAGAAAATATATAAAAATGCCTATTAGCTATTTTTATTCGTCTTTTCAACATACTAAATTCGTTTGACATTTTTCTGTTAAAACAGTAGGAAAAGTGTCACAGAGAAAAATAAAAAAAATACGACATCTTTCATTTAAAATTATAGGCTAAGCAAAATATAAACAAAACCGAGTTGAACGTCCTTCAAGGACAGCGCATCCACACTTTGCCCCATCCTTATTCTGGTCTGTCACTCATTGACAACCTGCCTGTTCTGTCTGAGGGCCGTATATTTACCACAAGTACAGCCTGCTCTGAGCATCGTTAGGCACATGCTGCGCACAGACCCCCGCAAATAAAACACGTGACGTTTAAAGCATGCGTTCAGCACGTGCATAACAATCCTGAGCGCAAGCTGTACTGGTGGTCAGTAAGAATAAAGCGCAGATATGCTGTTCTAAATGGATGTCAGGAACGGGAAATTGTTAGATCGCCCACTCCTGTTCAAATTACACCAGAGTTACTGACCGCTACCGCATTTTATTCGGGAATTTAATCCTGCGGCGCAAAAAATCCGGTTGGGTCGAGCCGCGGGAATGCAGACCTCTACGTTGTCGCTTGTGAAATCAAATGATGGCGCCGTGGGTGGATACGTGCAGATTAAGGGGCGGTAATATTATAATGAGATCCCTTTGCAACACTAGGGGAGCGAAATCAGACGCACTCATTTTTTCAGACGCTTGCAGAAAAAGACTGACCAAAACAAAGTTAATGGGTTAATCTTTTTCACGTTTCCTTGGTTGGTAGATGCACCGAGGACCTGATTATAGCACTTAAAACCTGGAAAAGTCAGATTTTCATGATATGTCACCTTTAAGGATGATTCAAGAAATGTACCAAAGAAACTGTGAAAACTGTAAAAAAAACAGTTCTGTCAATGGGCCAGTGGGTGTTTCTTACAGTATAGTTTTTTTGGCATAAAAATTGTGTTTTTATCTTTTGTTCAAGGTGATGTGAAGGATTTAGAAACCAGTAACCACAAAGGGTCCTCATTTGAGACTAATCAATTGGCTATCAGCTAAGCTGCTGCTACCCAGTTTGAAAGTTTTTTTGGCAGCTACTCTGTGTTTTCAGTCACAGTGAGTTCTTTACTGGTCAATACAAAGTGGGAGTGACCAACATTCTCAAGTCCCAGCAGAGGAAGACTTTCTAAGCGCTGAAATGATCAGTGAAAGATTAATTGGACAGGACAGAGCCATCTCTGCAAGGCTTTGATTCTCCTTAATTATTCACACTGGCCACTGGGATCTGCTGTAAATGTATCATTGTCTGATGCATTGAGCCCTGGAATTGACCAGGATGTTCAAAGGGAATTTTAAAAACACCTACAGTAGCTTAACTGAGATTTGCAACACAGACAAAACAGCAAGCGAGGAAAAATAACCAGCTATGAATCTCTCATTATAATGATAAAATATAAGTCTCACTTTACAAACCTTGCCTTGAATTATTAATACTATGTTCTATGTTTTGCAAAGTAAAAGCGTTTTACCTTAGACTGGTGGAACAAAGCAAATCCATTGAGACCTATGTAGGGTTAATCTGAAGACCGTTTTCCTTGCTAGCCACTGTTTCATGATCACACAACAACTTTGTAAAGTGGAAGGACATCAAACTGCTTGATGTTCAAAGCTTTTAAATCTTGTTTATGGCTCTAGCGTGACCCTTTGGGCGTTGAAACTGATGGCATGGCTCTATGTCAAGCACACCCCTCAGAGATTCTTACATGTGCAATATCTCAATTTCACTCTCTGCAGGTCAGTTATGCTCAGCCAGGCGAAGAGTGACGATCAATGGAAGCAAAGAAGCTCAAATTGCCGGCAGTGTAAACCGACCCCAAGATTTATTTGCTTAATTAGTTTGATCCTCAAATGTACAAGCGCAATAAAAATGCCAAGGCTCCTTATTCTCCCTTTCCCTCTTTTTTCCCTGCTTGTTTTCTTTCACACTCAAGCACACTTTCTGCACAAATAGATTATGAGATAGAGCACAAAAAAGCCACGGAAAAAGACAGCCACGCTATCGAAATTATTACTATGTATGAATATATCCTGTAGATAGAATTTAATAATTCATTTGAAAATAAATAAAATAAAAATCATCAAAAATATGTATAAAAATTTATAAATTGAACTGATAAAATGGGAGAAATTTTCTATATTTGCTAAAAAAACACAACATTGACTGAATTTGCTTTACTGAATTCCATAGACAAATAGAACAACACCGATAAATAGATATAGAACTATTGACTGACGAACGGATGGATATCATTGGACATTTTGCATATCTGGAATGGGACAGTGGCCCTGGGCTCCTACATGAAGAGGTCATTGTCCCAGAAACAGGAGCGGTGTTAGGCACTGTTGTGTCTCTGCACCTTGATTCGCTCTGAAGTGTTCTTCCATACAATTCGTCACAGCTGATGCTAATTAGACAAAAGTGGCTGTTGCATATGTAACGGAGGCCAGCGAGTAGGTGCTGTGCAGGTAAACCTCACTCCCCTGATCTCAAGAGACGCACTAGCGACTGACGCTAGAGGCTGCAGTCTTTAGCCTCCTTGTTAGTGCGTCCGCCACCCATACCGGAGACCCACTCGGAACAAGAACGAGGTGTGGTGGTGAGGACCCGGGAGAGAGGGGTTACATTGGTGCTGTGGCTCGGATGGGAGTGAGGCTTAGGGGGGTGAGTGTAACGGGGGCCAGCGAGTAGGTGCTGTGCAGGTAAACCTCACTCCCTGATCTCAAGAGACGCACTAGTGACTGACGCTAGAGGCTGCAGTCTTTAGCCTCCTTGTTAGTGCGTCCGCCACCCATGCCGGAGACCCGGGTTCGAGACCCACTCGGAACAAGAACGAGGTGTGGCGGTGAGGACCCGGGAGAGAGGGGTTACATTGGTGCCGTGGCTCGGATGGGAGTGAGGCTTAGGGGGGTGAGTGTAACAGAGGCCAGCGAGTAGGTGCTGTGCAGGTAAACCTCACTCCCTGATCTCAAGAGATGCATGAGGGACAGACGTTAGAGGTTGTTAGTGTGTCCGCCTCCCATGCTGGAGACCTGGGTTCGAGACCAACTCAGAACAAGAATGAGGTGTGGCGGTGAGTACCTGGGACAGGGCTCCAGACTAACATTTGAGAGCAGTTGCACCAGCGCCACTAAGTTCTACAGATGGTGGCGCCAGGAGCAGATTTGGTAGCGCTGGGGGTGGTGTGCGGGAGTATTAAAATATAGATCATTTAATCATAATCAAGTGCAGTTACTAATAATATTACATGTTCATTTCTTGTTTATTTTTCTATTGTTTATTGTTTATACAGATTTGACAGTAAAGCACAGAGCTTAAGTTAAGATGCATACAAAATGTACTTTTATTAACAACAGTAACAGGTGCTAAATCTAATTTTTATATAGAAAATTTATATATTTCACTCTTATTAAATGTACCATTATTCTTCTAGAATATGGAACTGACCAACTTGATTATGTGTGATTTAGTAGCAAATTGAAGAAAAGTTTGTTTTTCAAGGCACTTTTTCTTACTTCATACACAAAAAAAAATCTGATTTCTTGATTTTATATTTTATAATAGTGATTTTATCATTTCAAAATAAAGCGAACAAGTAGTAGTAAATGACTAATAAGCCAATAAGTGCTCCTCTGCTGCTGACTACTGGTTATAATTGTGATTTGATGCTTTTTTTTTTTTTTTACATAGGCCTAAGTGTTTGTTTACCACAAAGTATATTTTGGTCATCCCATTAAAAATAACATTCAAACTGGATCATTTTAGAGCTTTAAAGTGCTGGAAATAGTTGTGTGAAATGCTTGAAAGTCATTGAAAAGTGCTTGAATTTCTTTCTCAAAAGATTGTACAAACTCTGAAATGAATGATGTAATGCATTCGACTATTTCTACCACAACACCATGGTTACAGTTAGCGTTATTGCTTCTGGTTTCCCGACGTATGTCAGCGCTATTTATCCACCTTTTTCTCCAACGCAGAAGTAAGCCTATTGGTGAGACTTCCGGTTCATTAGCCGCTATAGGTAAATAACGAGGAGAATAACAACGTACAGTAAACGGTAAAACTGTTTGCGCTACAAACCAGTGCGTTCATAATTACTGTACGATAATACATTCAAATAATATGATAAGACACACCAACTTTCAATATCAAGCAGCAAAACAAACTGTTTTGTTCAGCTAAAAATAGCTGGACGGAATGGACGCAGATGAGACCGGAAGCCAGACCCATAACATTTACAAATGGCCGCACCCATTTTTACGACAAGAAAAAGGTGTATGTCAGCGCTGTTTATAACAGAGAATTCTGTGCAGAATTTGAATGATTCTCACTAGATCTCGCAGTAACCTTATCATTGTGCGGCGAATTCAAACGCTTCTCACTGGATCTCGCAGCACTGTTGCATCTGTGCAGTAACAAATCAACTTTGGCTCCCGTGTAAAGCTGTTCTGAGCTCGGACAAGTTTGTTTGCGTCGCAGTCCGAGCTGATAAACGGTCCACGCTGCGCAGCTGAAACGTAGCGCGGTTTGGTTTCGCTTTCGTTTCGTTTGCCGTTTGATGTTTCTGAAATGCAACCGAAATGGCAGAGCTTATGAGTTGGACAACGCGGTGGTTGCGCCAGTGCGACCGCTCACAAAAATTAGTCGCAGCGGCAGAAAAAATGGTCGCTAAAATGCAACTATTTGGTCGCAGTCTGGAGCCCTGCAGGAGAGAGGGGTTACACATAACCTGCTTGGAAGGAAACACACTGCTCTGCTCATGTCCTGTTGTTAAGGCTCAGTGTGGCAAAACAAAAGAACGCCCACAGAAGCAGCATTAGAAGCTGTCTAGAGCGAGACAAGACCACTGCTGTAGAACTGTAGTAGGATGTTATGCTGATGAAACTGAAATGGCTAAGCAGCACTGTGCCCCAGGGAGTGGTTAAAAAAGAGCAAGCTGGATTGGCCAGGGTTGGTCTTAATCTCTGGGAGTGTCAAAGTGCCTACTGAGAGGACTTGTTGAGGGGACTGTATAGTAAAATTGGAAAGAACATTTCTGACAGGGTCAGTTTATGGGCAGTGGTCAAATTACACTAAAGCTTCCCTATCGGGGAAGGGGGGGAAATATTTCAAGCAAGTAGGGAAAAAGGAGCTTCCAAAAAAAGATGGCAATAGCAAGGCATTTTATAATACAGTATAAAAAAGATGTTTTTCCCCCCTTCGAAGAGGTCATATTTGCAACCTGATGTTCTTTTACTATCATACGTAAATTCTAAATTTATGTAAACAATTCTTGCATTATATTAACAACATATATTAAAAGCAATATTAACAGTTCTGAAATCATGAGCCAATACAAATAATTCTAAACTAATCCACAGCAAAACCATCTTAGAATAACACACAGTAGGTGGTGTTTCTTTTGTGAATGAAACATCGGTTTTAAACGAATTGGTTGAATGAATGATTCAATGACACATTCAGAAACACGCAGCTACTGTCTTTATTGTCCTTTACTGTCCAAATGTAGGTACTTCATGACCCTTAAAAGAGTATATTCTATATGCTATGAATATAAGCAGTATGGATGAAATTTAAATGTACTGTACTACTATACCTACTATGTAGTATATAAGAAGGTATATTCGAATACAAGGAGTCACTTGTTTCGTTCCTGAATCAATCAGCGTTTTAAACAAATCTGTTGAATGAATGATTCCAGTGACTCACTTATAAAAGCAGTCACTTGCTGGCATGATGTAACCTGCAGAAAGAGTCCTCACTTCCTGTAGAGTGCAAAAGATGATCTTACATAATCAAAAGTTCAAATGGTCTGTTCTAAAATATATCTTATGTTCACCAAGGCTGCATTTATTATTGCAAAATATTATTACAGTTTAAAATAACTGAAAATGTAAATGTAATTTATTCCTGTGATGGCAAAGCTGAATTTTCAGTATCCATTAGTCTGGTCTTCAGGGTCACATGATCCTTCAGAAACCATTCTATAAATGCTGATTTGGTGCTCAAGAAACATTTCTTCTTATGTTAAAAACAGTTGTACTGCTTCATATTTTGGTGAGAACCATGAAACTTTTTTCAGGATTCTTTGATGAATAGAAAGTTCAAAAGAATAACATTTATTTGAATATATATTTTTTGTAACAATGTAGAAGTGTTTACTGTCTCTTTTGATCAATTTAATGGATCCTTGCTGAATAAAAGAAATATATATAGAAAAACGTTTTGACCCCAAACTTTTGAAAGGTAGCATATAAATCATATCTGCTCCTGCCAACAGCATCAGTGACAGGACAGATTATGAAGAATAAACACCTTGAGACAGCAGACTGCTGATGGAAGCTGATGGGTTTAAAGACTCTCTTCAAGACTGAGGCTTCCATGTGAGCAGGTCAAATGGAGAAGCAACACAGTAAGTGTGTCCCTGAGAGACCGGCACCACTTTTCTCCTACTGCCACACTTCTAGCACAGTCACTGAGCCTGACAGCTGCTATTGATGTCAATTATGATAATTAATTAAATGCTTCCTGGGGAACAGATGGGAATATTTGCCACTTCTCTGTCTCCCTCTTTCTGTCTCTCATCCTCACTCTCGAAAGTCACTTCAACAGTCGCTTCTCAACACACAAGCTTTAATTATGCCAGCTCTTTGATTTTTTTTCAGCAGTTAACGTTAAGCTATGCGCATTCTATACCTACTCATTTCTGTTGAGCATAGATGATCTGAAGTCGTGAATTACTGAGAGTCAAGTTGTCACTTAAAGGTTGTCTCCTTTCATGACTGTGTCAAAATATTTCAGTTTGACTGTTAAATTATTCAGAGTTGTTTGGGATGCTCTTTGAAGAGTTAATGCCACATCAAGTGATATGATCGCTTCGCGTGCTTACTTTCAAGTGTTTCCCCAAGGACAACCCAAAATTTAAGCATGAAGTGTAATTAAAGGGGTCCTATTATGCTTTTTCACTTTTTCAACTTTAGTTAGTCTGTAATGTTGCTGTTTGAGCATAAAAAAGATCTGCAAAGTTACTAAGTTCAAAGTCCACTTCAAAAGGAGATATTTTATTTAACAGAAATCACTTTTCAAAAACTACAACGAACGACTCGTTTGGACTACAATGCATATTTTCCGGGATTTGTGATATCACAAATATCGACGAATGGGATGAGACCTGGTTGAGCTGCACTAGAGAAGGCAACGAGTGTTATCACTATGTCGGAGAAACGCTATAGCTTTCCCAAGGCAGACGAACTTAGAGCTATGGTAAGGGGCATGACATTTCCCGACCAGGTGCCGAGTGGAGCCAATCACAACACACACTGGCCCAGCTAACCAATCACAGCACATTTCGTATTTCAGAAGGCGGGCTTTCATTTGATACAGGAACTATTCGAGCCGTTCATGCCAGACTGGGGAGAGAGGTGTTGTAATGTAAAATATGTGAAAAATAATGTGTTTTTCGAACAACCTAGAATGATAGCCTGCTCTAGTACACCCCCAAAACAAAATCAAGACTTTGTAAAAGAGCATAATAGGACCCCTTTAAACAAACTAAATTAATCAAGTCACAAAAAGATGCCTTTTTTTGACTCACATGGTTCCATTATTAGTGAGAGCGTAGCAAATGCATTCAGCGGGATAGATGCTGAATGCCATCTTGTTGCCGCAGATTGCCCCATTAAATTACATTCATAACAACTCTTTGTATATTTTTCCAGAGGGCTCAGAGACAATGTGTCCTATTATTTTATTATTGAGTATGCAGTGCTGTAAATAGTATGTGATGTCAGAACAGTAAATCAAAACATGCTGGTGGCTGCATCAAGGAAAAAAACAAGAAACACACTTCATAGCCTCTTCTAATGAATGAATTTGGCTATATTAGTAATTTCTGCAAAGACAAAATAAATGCTTCACCATACATACAGTGCAATTCCAGAAAATTATGTGCCTCAAACTTTCTTGCAGCAGTTTCTGAAAGGTACTTTTCTGTTCCAGCTTAACAATGATGCATGTGCACAAAGCGAGGTCCATGAAATATAAATTTTTTACTGACTGGTGTGTAAAAACTTGACTGACCTGCACAAAGCCTAGACCTGAACATCCAATGATCTGGGATGCCAACTGCAAGCCCAACATCAGTGCCTGACCTCACTGATGCTCTTTTGTCTGAACAGAAGCAAATCCCTGCAGTCGTGTTCCAACATCTAGTAGAAAGCCTTACAAGATGAGAGCAAGCTGGGAAAGATTAATGCCCATGGATCTGAAATTATGAGTGTGGTGTTCTGGTGTTCACACACTTTCATCCATGTTAAACAAAGACAAACACTATGGAATTACAGCCATCCAAAATGAAATGAAATCTGACTTCGGTGTGTATTCTTACATTGAATTCTAACACTGTATATCTCTGTATGCAACTGTTATTTCAACTTCTTCTTTGTGGTCTGATTGATTGATTGAGACATTATTATTATTATTTTTTTTAAATAAATTTGTATTAATATATGCTTAATTGATTTTTGCACAATCTATGCATGCTTTCTTTATTATAATTTATTTAGTAATTATTTTTATTTATGCTCTCGTCATAATTTATTTAGAAATTATTTGTATTTTTTAAATATTTGTATTAATATTCATTATTTAATTACATTAAAGTATAAATACATAAACTACATAAAAGTAAGTTCATACAGGGAATATTCAGGCACTCTGGAACACTTTTTGCAATTGAGATGACTGGGAAAAATGCCCCAATTAATCTAAATTCACCCTACAATATACTTTTTGCATTGATATTAAACAGAAACACAGTTGCACACAGCCACTGAACTTCCTGAAAGTCAGATGGTTCCCTCAAGGGCCACCTTGTCCTCATTGTGATGACATCTGCTCCACTTGTTGACTACTGTTATTGATTTAATATTTCTCTGCCCGCCAGCCGGGCTCCACCATGCACCTGCCATCATCAATTCCTTAATGAAATTACCTGTGTATTAGTAATGGCTGGTATGACCCCATCAGTCCCATCTTGCTAAACGAATTAATGTAAAATCCTCAGCAAACCTTTAATCCTGCTGGTCTGGCTCCAAAGATAAAGAAAAATCCCTACCAGAACTGAAATGAATTAGACAACACACTATTCTAAATGGGCTTTGGTTGCCTTTAAGTAGACAATGTAAATGTTTTCAACCTTTTGCAGACATTATGCTTAGAATCCGAAGACTTCTCCGTCCTTCGATGACTCAATACGCAGCCCTGCGCAGTTTCATTTGCAACATTGTCTTGCTGACATGTTACATTAATGGCCCTTTTGAACCTGATAGCAGTGTCACGTTGCTTTAAGAACTTCAGTTCTGCAAAAGCATCTGTTCTGACAGCTTTAATTAAATTTTCACCCCAGTTGTCAGTTATACAAGACAACATTGTTAAAATGTCCCACACAGACTCAATTTAGATTCATTCATCAACACTAAAACTAATCAATTATGTTTTAACGATGGTTGGATGATATTGAATGAGAAAATAAACATACATTCATTATACAGCCAGAAATATATTATACAACACTTTTAAATACTTCCCGTCATAAAAATAATAAACTAATAATAAACTTCCACATATTGGAATATTGAGCCCTGAACAACAGCCATATATGGACAGATTGGTGTCGATCTGCTAGATTAATTCACATCAATACTAATTAATCCTGATCGATGCAACATTATTTTGCTGGCTTCATGACATGGTCTAAAGGTCATGACATTACTAGACTGCTGTGTTGGCAAAGCTTAGTATGCCAGGAGTCTTTTATGGTTTGCAGATTCAGTCTTTCTTGGCTATCTTCATCAGAGGACATAGTTCAGGACTCGTTAATAAAATGATAAACATCTTCACCTCTGTATTGTTGTGCAGAACGGTTTGAATATGTGCATCATATGAAACAGCAACAGAAAAAATATTGCTTTGTTTCCCCCCATATATCTCACATACAATGTTATTTTGAAGTAAAATAAAAGAAGACATTTGGAAGAAAAATAATTTGAAAAAAATATAATGAAAATCATTACTTGATGGTATTGTGAGTAGATACATTCATTCTGACTCAGACACAAACAGTCATCTTTCTTTTCCTGTCAAAATGTTCTAGTCACAGTGAAAGAGAGTTGGTCCTTCCTCCGAGGTCAAACAATAACCCTGACATGTCAAACATTTCTTCTCTCATACAATCAGAAGCAGTGAGCTGAATCAAGATGACTTGCACTCAGATGGAAAGACATGCAAACACTCTACCATGTTCTGGAGTGCGTTTTGTTCCTCCTTTTTTCACAATACACACTCAAGTGCACAAAAACAAGTATGTACTGTATATATACTGAAGAGAATGTGGTGTTTGTCCCTTCAGTGACTCTTCAAAAATTAATCTCTAGGGGGGGAAAAAGGAATTGAATCCATATAAATTGACATATGGACTTCTGTGGCTTATATGCAATTCACTGAACTGAATTTATTGTCAATACAGCCAAACTTTCAAAACATACAGAGCCATTAAGTGGCTAATGAAGGAAAGCAGTTTTTTAGCTGACAGTGCGTGCCATTCTTCTGTTGAACAATCTTTGAATCAAGGGGAGTTTTGTTAGCCATTAAATATAAATGTTTTGCATTGTAAGTCAAAATGGAAACTCTTGCAAAATGTAGGCTAATGACAATAAGAATGCTGCGACTCAAAATACATTATAGATGTTTGAGGTAATGAAAGAAGATGCACTTTCAAAAGCTAAAGTAGTCAGGAATCAATAAGCAGTTGTTCCTCGGTTCTTTTGTGAAGCATTTCAAGGACAAAACTCAAGAACAATCACAGAATTGTCATTGAACACTTTCAGGCGGAGAGCAACAGAAACAAAAATAAATCACTGGCACGACAGCATGCTTTTGGAGACATGCCTTGCAGTTTTAATATATGATTTTACTAAAAAGGTTTCTAATACAAGTGAATGAAGATAATTTATCAAAATGGCTTTCAGCTTTGAGACTCATTAAACTTCCAGTGATTGACGTAAATTGCAATGCAGTGCGTTCATAAAATGGTTAGTGTCATTTCTGATATTTTTTCAGTATAACCCGTATTCTGTGCATTCTTTATGATTAAAGTTGTTGCCCAATGACTTTTCTTCATGCAGTTATCCCTTCTTTCTCTGTTGCTAACAGCAAACAAGAGACTTTAAAATATGAGAAGCTTGTAGCTTTGCAAAACTTCCCCAACATTGAAGTTTACCATCATAACACGTGAAAGAGGCATCCATCTCCCTCAGTATGAATCTTAATTCCCTGTATCACAAGAAACGGATTCTCTTGGGACTAGATGATTGATCGCCTCCATTAACTTCCATAAGATTTTTTTTTCTTTTACTTTTTTGGCTTACGGCTCTTGCATATGGTCTGCAACTGAATCTTGTGTATAGTTTCCCTCTCAGCAGCTTGTCTTGTCCTGTACAATGGAGAGAAGCGTGTCTCTTCCATCTGCTTGGCTGCATCGTGTTATCACTGCCAACACTAAAGCTGGAAGAAACCAGCACACAATAAGATCTGCTGCCTTTGTTGTAGTTTCATGCAGACACAGGCGATATGGTACACACATCTACCAAGATTCTCATGGTAACAATATTTTTCACAATGCTTAATCTTGAGATAAAGTCTGTGAAAATACCACTACACTGAAGACAGGATTCCGAGGTAAAACTGTCAGAATATAGTGTAATACTGTTAGAATATGATGAATTTAGTATTTTCTGGATAAAATAGCAACATGCTTTTTGTACTAGCTTCTTTTGCTGAGAAACTGCACATTAGTATCGGTATCGCTGCACCCGTTTATTAGTTAGAATATTTCTAACTCAATATTTTAACTAATTATAAAAGCTGAATAATAGATCAAAGCCTACTGATTAATAAGTGAAATATCTGTTGATTAATCGTTCTAATAATCGTTAGATTAATCGATTTTAGAAATTATTTTTGTTGTCGTTTGTTGCAGCCCTACTGCACATTGTACGTCACTGTTTCAAAGTAACTACAGAAAAATTGAACATGATAACCAAGAGGGCTGAGGCAATAATCAACCAACTTTGAAATGAATCAGTGAAAAATAAATAAATAAAATTCATTGACTTACTGTATATGCAACACTGGGAGTCTGGGACTGATTCTGATTCATTTAGTTGGTTACTTTTTGTTAGTAGCTTATATTCTTTTTAAAAAACAGCTTGATTGTGGTTAAACTACATGAAATTACTGTATAACCTGGAAAGCTAGTAGTTTTCCCAACACTGTTACACATTAATGTAAGCGAGAATGTGTTGACAAATCAAGGAAGGCACAGTTTTAAGAAGCTAATGGAAAACCACAATGCCATCTGACAGCAGGCTTAATAAATGTTTTTTATACTCACACTTGGGATTTCCAAGAGAACTATGTTATAGGACCTGAAGCTGCAAACTCTCCAGTAATTAAATCTGGATTTGAATCATGTGCAGCCTGGTATAAACTCCTACCTGAGCAGCAGATGTGTAAGCGCACAGATTCACATTGACAGCTTTGCCCAAGGGGCCGCACATAGGCAATCAAGTGGGAGAGTGTTGCACTTTATGATGCCGTGTTTGCTTAACACCTTTGGGAAATATCAAGCACAGTCTCAGTTCTACAGACTGTCTCAACCACTCAAAGAGTAAATACAGTAAAGAGGGGGGCGTGAGGAAGAAACAAACATGAAGATTGGTTTCCTCTCATATCTCTTAAAAAGTCAATGTAATTTTACTTCTCGTTGACAAGAAAGCTTAACGTTCCTACATGAGCATTAAAAAGCAGTTGTTGCCTTTGAAGATACACATTTATGCTAATGTATGATTTATCAAAAACATGCCTCGTACATTTTAAGAAACATCTAATATAGCACTGCATTGGGCTGAGAACAAGTAAAAGAATGTAGTTTATAGAATCAAGTCTTTCAAGTCAAATGATATTACACAAAATTAGATATACTGTTTAGAAATAAAATAGCATTTTAATAGTTTATTTTTAATATTAATGTACCCTTTATACTATTTTATGATTGTATTAATTAAACATTCATCTGCCAGGCAGTAGGATCAATTAAAATCAATTAAAGGTGATTAAAGTGGTAAAACTGTGACAGTTAAGGGACCCATATACACTTTACAAAATGTATACAGGTTATACAGGTAGCCTTTCCAATATATCCTGATATACTGTCCATAAGTGGTCCACGTCTGACCATAATGCTCCATGACCATCTAACTCCAGTGTATATAAGAAAAAAAAGACTTATTCAGCATGAAAAGTAAGCTCTGGGTAACGCAACAAGCTAGCTAACCTGGTGAATTGTTCCTCATGTGTTTGTCTAGTTTTTCCCATTAGATTAGACTTCCCAACCCAAATTCAAACACTGAAAACATTTTACATGATGGTTCAAATGAACAGGATTCAAATGAAAGACACTACTTTATTTATTTTAAATGTGTATTTAAGTATACTTTAAAGCACTAAAATTTAAATGTGCAGAATAAAAGAAGAAACTAACAGCAACTGAGGAGAGAAATATCCACTATAAAGAGTGAAAGAGCATGATGCTTTGTATGAAGTCCAATGATTTGCTTAGAACATGAAAAAAGGTAGAGAACCAGTGAACATGTGATTTCATCTTGTATGCAAGGGTCTAAAAGGTCAGGATGTTCAAGTTGAGACATTTTTTCTTTTAAAGGGGTCATATGATGCTGCTAAAAAGAATCTTTTCTCTTTGGAGTGTTACAAGCTCTTGGTGCATAAAGAAGATCTGTAAAGTTGCAAAGACTAAAGTCTCAAATCCAA
>NW_015546111.1:995921-1013614 GCF_001515605.1 Sinocyclocheilus anshuiensis | reverse complement strand
GGCTGGACTCCGCTTTGTCCACGGTGAAAGCCGATCCGGCGATCCAAAGTGCGAAGTTGATGTATTCCCTCAGCGACCAGCACAGATCAGCTCTAGGCACGACGAAGCGGATATCGTCCTCTTTTGGAAGACCAAACAAAGTAGTTTCGCTTTCACAACGAAGCACACAGCTCTTCACGACATGGCGGCTGCGGCAACAATACTACAGTGAGAATAAAAGTTACGCCTTCTTTCTTTGCATGAACATTTGGGCGGCGTTATGCAAATCTTCCCACATAGTGAGGTAGATATGTGGGGGCATGTTAGAACGAGCCGTTTTAGGTAGGTGTGGTTAACTCTTAACTTTTATAAAGAATATCTCTTTGGATTTGAGACTTTAGTCTTTGCAACTTTACAGATCTTCTTTATGCACCAAGAGCTTGTATCACTCCAAAGAGAAAGGAAAAATTGAAATCGCATCATATGACCCCTTTAAATATGTATCAGTTCATTAACCAAAATGACAACTTATTAGAATACACATGAGAAGATCATTTATAACATAACACACTCGCCATTTGTAAGCAACACATATAGGCCTACTGTAAATGGCAAGAAATACATTATTAATGGTAAGGACTCCTAATCCCTTGCTTATTTTGTGTTCCCGAGATTTATGTCTGCCTGACACCCTTGATAAACCTTAATACCCTAGAGTACATCTGTGTCATAACAAGAGAACCTGCATGCCAACTCTTAAATCCAGCAATGCTTTGGCCCCCCATGATTTGCCAGTGTAATTGGTTACTGGAACATTAACCCCAGGTACAAAGTGAAGATCTGTGAGGCTATTAGCAAAGGCCTTTCATAAGACTTTTGGTCTGTTAAGGGTCATATCAAATGCATGATAATTGTATGTGCATGTATACTGTTGTCTACATAAATAATTGTCTTTTAAGGACAATAAAGTTAAGTTAAGTTAAGTTAAGTTGAATTGGGCAGCTCCTTTTCTGTGAAGAGATCCCAAAGCCACATATCCCCTTTCTAAAAAAAGAAAACTAAAAGTCAAACTTCCTGAGAGAGTGATATGAGACCCTTGAAATGAAATCAATAGCTTTCCAATTGCATCACAAAACCCATACTTCAATGAACTGCAGGCCAAATTACCATTCAAACATATCCTTCATCATAAAAGGACAATACACTGGCAGTGAAAGATAATAATGCCAACAAAGAGGCATTTTACAATACAACCTGCCAATACTATCCAGCTGGTTTACTCCAGACCAGCTATCTTTGTCGTTGCTCACTGATAAACAACAAAATCAATAACTTACACTTAATATGTTGTGAAACTGACACATCTACTACAGCATGTTTCCCTGGGTTTTTTGTTTGTTTTGGCAGAAAGCTCACTGTGTCAGAGAGATCAAGTTACTTTTGTGGTTCACCATCATTAGTCATTTTATGGCATTTCATTTCAATGCAAAATATTTAGCTGTAAAATAATTGCTTAATGGAAAAAAATTATAGCGCTTCTCTTTTCGTTAATTCACATTACAGATTCACCTGGGAACGTAGCACGTTTAGATGGGTTTTATTCAGCTGTAATGAAGGGAAAGGATGTACATGTGGATAGAAAGAGAAAATTAACCAAAACAAATCGCTCTCTACCAACTGTGCAGTTGCAATTGCTTTTATATATATATATATTATATATACTGTATATTTATAATGCAAAAAAGCATTATATTATTTAGTTTAAAAAAAAAAACTTGTTCGCCCTCATTTTGATGTCAATATTTATTCATGTTTCACTATGCATCTACTTAACACTAATAAATAACGCCTAACGCAAGCTTATCAAACAAGTAAAACATCACTCCTATTAGAAGCAACCATTTAACCACACAGCTGAGAGCGTCACAAGTCCTCAGAAGAGAAAAATAAATGTTATTGGGCTTTGATGTATAAGTATTCAAGGTTTTTGCACAGTCGAGTGCACTTTTAAAACACAAAGGTAGGAGATGAAAAATGTATAGCACTACATCATTAAAATGCCTCCACTGTGAATGAAACAAGTTCATCTCGATGCCCCTGGTATTGCAGGGCAGCATGACTAATCCTTTTGTCTAACAAATGTCTAACAAATTTTTATGTGACAATTCACATAAAATCTTAATCCAGTAAGTGATTAAAAAATAGAGAATCACAGAGATTTAGAATCTGTTGGAATTTTATACACTTCTTTCTTGAAATAAAGCAACAAAGTTACGTTTTAAAGTAACAAGCAAGGTTTGTATATGTTCAGATTATTTGTCTGCTGTGAAGATGAAAGGTCTTGTATTTTGAGCTACACTGTTTTGATAAAGTTCTTGAAAGCCACAGACAGCCTATGTCTAGTCTTTATGACAACACATCCATAATTTACTCAGGTGTGTCTTTTGAATTGAGAGCTGTATACTCTTTAGACATTCAATTATATAAAATGTCTCAAACAATATTTATTAACAGCTTCTCCTCCATAACAGTGCTTATGTCTTGCTCCAAATACTTTTATCTTCAATTTATTCAATTCTGGATTTGACTGTCATGCAAAAAGTTCAGAATACACTAATACTGACCCGAGCACAGCTTTCATAAAGATTACATTGCATAATATAATATCCTCTGATGTGCTGTGGGTAGACATTGCTATATCTTTCGCAGACAATTGCTATATTCTTTTTTAAAAACTTGAGACAACAGAGTTGTTGCTAAGTGAAAGTAAAGTCAAGGTAAAAAAGATACTTCAGCACAGGAGAACTGTTGGCATCAGGTTTCCTAACTTGATTTGGATATGTTTACATGCTCTTCTCCATCAGCACTATCCATTATCACCATCCAAACAGTAATCAATCTGTACTCAAAAGCAACAGAATCCAGTTTGGGGCAGAGGGTAAGGCTACGTTTACACTAGTACGTTTTCATTTTAAAATGCATAACTTTTGCTATGGTTACGCCTGTCGTTTACACTACCCTGGCATTGTCAACCCTTGAAAACGAGACTTTCGAAAACGCTGCAGACCCCGTTTTACTTTGAAAACTCCGGGGTTGCGTTGCAGTGTAAATGGACCAAAACGGAGACTTTTGACAATGATGGCGTGGCTGCCCACATTCTCTCTGCATATCCTTGACGACCGTGTAAACAATAACATCATGCTCTTTGTTGTACCTGCATGAATGGTCATGTGACATGTGTTTTCAGTTTTGTAGTGTGGATGGAGATCGTTTCTGAAATGCAGTGAAAATGCAAGTGTAGACGAAGATCTTTTCATTTTAAAATGCCATTTTAAAATGAAAATGCACCAGTGTTAACAGGGCCTAAGACTCCTCTCTGTGGAACTGAGGATGCTCACTGAAAGTGAACATCTACAGAATGGAATTGTGTGGGTTTTGGTTCCATACGGTATAGCTGAAAATATAAGAAGTAATTCACATTTAAAGGGGTCATGAACTGAGAAATTGAATTTCCCTTGATCTTTTGACAAATAACAGCACAATGTACTATAAAAATATTTAAAAATTCAAACGTTTCAAAACTCAAAACTTTCTCGTTAGTTTAAAAACAGCTTTTATTGAAACCAAGCTCAGAAAACAACTCGTTTTGGAATGTGCAACTTTATGACGTAACAGTGTGGCTTAACCCCGCCTCCGAAGGAGAAGATCAATGCTTGCTTCTACAGAATTGCCACTTTAGCCCCGCACACTGATACTCGCTTGTAGTAGGAGGAGAGAAAATACTTGTATATCAGACGCGAATACTTGTATATCAGAAATATAGCGGGACATCAGTTTACTGTCTGGGTTTTTTTGCGTCAATCCGTGCCGCATCCAGTGTAGACAGAATCGCAGATTATAATTGGTTCTGTTGTCTATCCACCTTATTTTTCAATGCAGAAGTAAGCCGTTTTCTGTGAATGTGCGAGACTTCCGGTTCATTAGCCACTGTAGGGAAATAACGTGAAGAATAACAACATGCAGTAAACAGTAAAATTTTATGCACTACAATCCAGTGTGTTCAAAATTAAGATAATACATTCAAATAATAAGGTAAGACACACCAGTTTGCAATATCAAACAGCAAAACAAGCTGTTTTGTACAGCTAAAAATAGCTGGAAGCGGATGAGACCGGAAGCCAGAAATGGCCGCACCCGCTCTTACAGGAAAAATAAGGTGGATAGTCGCGTTGCACCGCTCGCGTCCGGTGTCAACACGCGGGAAAATTAGAAAAGTGTTCCAGATCGTGTCAGTGAAACACTGTTTGTTTGTTTGCTTTACTTTGCTACAGATTCATTTTTAAACACGACAGTATGATGCAGGTTTTTCAGAGAGACTGAATGCAAGCGATGATGCAGTGCTGAGTCTGACTAGTGTGGATCCAACAATAATGTCGCAACACATAAGTGTGAGTAAACGTGTTTTTACCACTATTGCATTGTCTGTTCCAGTCCGTTTGATATATACTAAGTATTTATACGTTTTTAACCCAAATGACCCATGTTGTTTTCAGAGTACGTCACAGCAGCATCCATCTGTTATTTTAATAAGCGAAACCGGAGTTTTCAAACTAAAACGGGGTCTGCAGCGTTTTCGAAAGTCTCCGTTTTCGAGGGTGGAAAACGCCAGGGTAGTGTAAACGTAGCCTTACCCTCTGACCCAAAATGGATTCTGTTCATTTTGAGTACAGATTGATTACTGTTTGGATGGTGATAATGGATAGTGCTGATGGAGAAGAGCATGTAAACATATCCAAATCAAGTTAGGAAACCTGATGCCAACAGTTCTCCTGTGCTGAAGTATCTTTTTTTACCTTGACTTTACTTTCACTTAGCAACAACTCTGTTGTCTCAAGTTTTTAAAGTGAAAGATATAGCAATGTCTACCCACAACACATCAGGGGACATTATATTATGCAATGTAATCTTTATGAAAGCTGTGCTCGGGTCAGTATTAGTGTATTCTGAACTTTTTGCATGACAGGCAAATCCAGAATTGAATAAATTGAAGATAAAAGTATTTGGAGCAAGACATAAGCACTGTTATAGAGAAGAAGCTGTTATTAAACATTGTTTGAGACATTTTATATAATTGAATGTCTAATGAGTATACAGCTCTCAATTCAAAAGACACACCTGAGTAAATTATGGATTTGTTCTCATAAAGACTAGACAGACTGTCTGTAGATTTCAAAAACTTTATCAAAACATTGCAGCTTAAAATACAAGACCTTTCATCTTCACAGCAGACAAATAATTGTTTTTACCACTATTGCATTGTCTGTTCCAGACCGTTTGATATATACTAAGTAATTATAAGTTTTTAACCCAAATGACCCATGTTGTTTTCAGAGTACGTCACAGCAGCGTCCATCTGTTATTTTAATAAGTGAAACCGTCAATCATAGCAGTGGGTGCTACTTGAGTCTTGAATGCACCCCGCCTATAAAAAACTGAAAAACAGAATACAAAATAGCCTATTACTTCTAAATTATGATGTTTTTTATCTAAAATCACACTAACATTATAAGCGAACCTCAGAGAACATTATAAAAAAAAAATGAAGTTCATGACCCCTTTAAGTGAAACCAGAAACTTATATATTAAACTTATATACCATATTAAAAATGTTAACACCCCTAAAAATCCAAATTGTATTATACATTTCAAAATGGTACAAAGGTCCACTATACTGAAGATGTTTGTAAAACTAAAAAGATGAAAACAACTCTGCAAGTTACTTGCTTTTTTACATTTCAACCACAGATGGCGATAGAAAGGCCAAAGTTCTGAAGAGCAGCTTTAAAATACCAATGATTGATTTGAATGTTGTAACAGCAGGCCTTCTATTCACCTGTCAGTGTCACCCTGAGCGCTGCAGATGATGCAGTCACATGGATGGCACCTGTCTACGATTGACTCTCATCAAGGGAAGAAACAAAATAAGACATGGTGTCTCAGGCAGCCAAACCTTGACTCAAAGCTAATGCGTTTCTGGGAAGCTATTGATCTAAGCCTCCGGATGCTCCAAGAGCGCCCCGCTTGCCTGCTACTGTGACAAAAGATGCGCACCTGCATGATTGAGCACCCCATTGAGCACTTAAAACATTTAGCCCGGGCCCCCGTTACGCGCCAAATTCACTCCAGCGTCTTCAACCTCTTCCCCTTACTTTTCACGATTGTGTACCAAAAAATGCCCCTCTGGTGTAACTGATCAAAGGGCCTTTGATGCCTCTGTCACATTCATTCACATGTGCTTAAACTTGAGAATGTCTTTTTTTCCCAAAAATTACAGGTATATTGCATATTGCTTTACCACACAATTTGAGGCAAAGTCCTCTAACTAAAGTTTACTTTGTTTAAAGTTTACCTAACTAAAGTTTTCTGCTTTTTACTTCACTTAACAATACTTCCCACTGAAGCCCTTTGTAAAGGATGTTAAACATGAGTGTCATAGCTTGATTTCTTTTTTCATTTGTTGAATGATCACAAAGGAAATGCATTGTGTGGAACTTTCTAATGCTCTCCCAATTGGCTGTGGCACAATGGTATTTTTTGCTCTGCTGAGCGCTAATCCTACAGTAAGATAAGGCATATTACAGCAAGTGCTGCTGGCCCATTTGTGTTTGTACTCCCAAGACTTTGCCAAAGATTTCTGAGAGTGGGCTTAAGAATATCGCCCTCTCTGAGAGCCGCCAGACAAAAGGCTTTTTAAAAAAAGTTCAAATTGCTAATTAATACGATATTTCTGTCAAGGAGTCATACATTCAGAGAACATTGGAAGTAGATGATTAGACTAAGAACAAACACAAAAAACTTACTAAGTCTTACGCATTTGAATTATATATATGGATTATATAACTGCCCCCGTATTTTGCAATGAAGTCAATGGATAAATGTGTGCACAGCTGTTTAACATGCTAATGCTAAACATAAAATGCTTCCCATCTTTGTGTAGTCTTTAAACTGGGGTCAGCTGCTCCAAGCAATATGAAAAACAGCAACTGCGAATCAAAGCAAAGAAAGAAAAGCTTTTTAAAAGTATTTGAAAAGCTACAAAACAAAGGTATAAGACTGTGTACTTAATTAATTAATTAAGAATTAATTAAGAGCGAATCAAATCAAATCAGTTATGAAAGGAGTTCTTAATTCAAAAACGTTTGTGAAACTCAGCTACATTTTTTCAGGCCAAAATGTATTTCAAATATATGCTAAATATACAGTATGTTGTAAACAGCAGAGTTTAATGAAATAGCAGAGCTTAATGAAATATAAATTTGATATATGCTGTCAAAATTAACAGGTTAACGCATGCAATATTTTTTTTCAGTTTAACACGCTAAAGATATTTAAACACAATTAACACTGGGTGGAGCTAGGGTTGGTGACCCAATTAACTGCTGCTTCTGTCTCTTTTTTTCTTTAGAAGAATTGCGTTTATTTAGATGCAGAACATCTTTATGACCACATGAAACGGGAGACTTTTCAGACTCACTCCAACTTCGCCAGGCGCAAGTCAAATGACCGCGGAAAAGGTACAGGTAACAAGGGAACTGTGGTCAGATGAGATGTTGTCAGGCCATATGTCAGTAAAAACTAATTTTCCTGTCCTGTCAGCCGTTATACTGTGCTCACAGCATGTGCTCTTCAATTACATGCACAAATGCGGCGGTGTGAGCTATATATCATTTAATTTTTAAAGTGCAAAAGAAACTATGAGCATGCAATGTCGTAGTTATGTTGTCAGTTAAGTCCTGAAGTTACCAAAAAGGTGATTAAAGCTGCCTTAAATCTGTGCATGCATGTAAGTATGAGTCACATTTAAGAACTTGTCTCTGAAATGCAGTGGTTTTCAAAACTGTCCTGGAGCACCCCAGCATTGTCTCCCTCATTTAACACACCCGATTCAACTCGTCAGCTCATTAGTAGAGACTTTAAGACCTCAAGTGTGTCAGAAAAGGTAGCGAGTTGTGAGAAAATACGATATGCGTGTCAGCAGAGGCGTCATGCCCATTCAAAGTGAGCCCATTTAATGATGCACCTCTTATGATGCTTGTTTCTATGCTAGACTCTAATTATCAGTTACTACTGTGTGTGAGGGATTCATGCATCACATCTTTATTTAAAAAGGGGGGAAAAGGCAAAAAAAACCCATTCTGCATCACATCTCCCCTCCAGAAGGAAGGCACAGAAACATTCATTAGTGAGATTGTTTTCCTGCAACACCCGCAATACACAGAGTAATAAGTTGCTCCCAGATAAGTTGCTCCCAGACTGAAGACCCGAAGGGCCTTTGCTGAACACATCAACTCAGGAATTGGATTTCTTCCTTTTTCATTTCACTATAGCTTGTTTTTGTATTGTTGTTCCCTTGTCTGTCTTCTTTTGTTCTCAGCATTTTGCTTCAGTTTCAAGGAGACATTATGTCATTCATTTGTTAATGCTGTCACATAAGTTGCAGGCGTGATGGCGCTGATGTAATGCTTAAAAGGGACACCTGCAAGAAGCTGTTATCTGGAGAGAAACTGGGCGACCTTTCAGCATATATTAACCAAAGCAATTTTTAAATCACTTCTACCATTTGCAAAGTCCTTGGAGCATGTCATTAAATTAAAATCAGCGACAGACCTGCAACAATGGAACTCAATAATTGTGTCAATAATTATCAATATGAATTGAGTGATGCATTATGAATATGTATCAACTTTTGCAGCAAGCAATTATGCAAAACAGAGGTCCTACTACACAAGCAGCATCTCACACAGGTGGTCATTCCATATTGCGGGTGACCCAGGATGCCAGCTCTCCAACAAGACTCTTCTTTATAGGTTGCATCTCACAAGGACCCTCTCATAATGGTGTAATTTACCCATTAATGACACATGTTGTCCCTCGCCACTGACTGCACACTGTCATTAATGAGGCCATTTGCATTTGGTGGCAGTCTGCCAGTCGCGGCTCTCCGCCGTGTTTGCTGAAAGAGTCTTTTCAAACCGCAGACTGAAATACACGGCAGACTCTCACATACCCGCATTCTGCATGTAGGAAAGTACGGCACGTAGACTCCAGATGTTCTCCACTGTGAAATTAATTATGATACTGGATGTTTTTTAAATGAAAATCACACAATAAAGCATCTGTACTGGTCGCTGAGAGAGTCCACTATGTAGCAATCGTTTCTGAAGTGCCAAACCATCTTGACAGGCTCTATTTTGCTGAATTATGCAGATACGCATTCATCCTTTTGTTATTGTTATGTAAACGAAAGTGATTTCAGCCATTTTAAGAGGGAGAGTGCGTCAGGCACGCAGAACTTACAGATGGCAGGTATTTAAAGAGGCACTCTCCTTTCGCAGCTCATTTACTTTGTGCTTTAATTTTCAGAAAGCTGGAAATGCACTGAAATGAAGGCACCTCTAAGAGGAGAATAAAACAAACATGCTTTCACAGGCATTTATCTCTGTCACACTTTTAGCATAATCATATTACCAATGAAATCTACCAAGATGTCATTTTGTCACATTTACACAAAAGACGAAGGCTACTGTAATTTCCCCCCATCAAATCACCCACACTTCCCTTGAAAGCTGTTCATTAATCAGTGTCTCTCTCTCTTTCATATTAATATTTGTTTAGCATACTATCAAGCACTGTTACATTTATGGTGTTTTTAAAAGTATTTCCATTGAAATTTGTGCTGGTTATTTTAGTTCATTCTGGATGGAGGCTTTTATGAGCAATTCATGTGTGGATGGCATCAGGGGCGTCATGCACTCATTATCTTTGAGGGGGCACAAGTTTGTCATCATGTGACACACAGCAGCCACAACAGCAGGTTTTATTTATTTTTTCCTGTTTATTCGAAACATTCCCAAACGCATTAACTATATCTTGAAATATCTTGATTCTCACCTTTATAGATTATGTTGATCTATAGTGGGCGATGGTCAAAGTAACCTAATAATGTAGTCTATTAACTATGCATAAAAACCTGTCTGTTTACTTAATTAACAGATATGGCTGTCATGCCATAACATATTTTTAATACGAATTACTTTATATTTAACGTGAATTTAACATTGAAAGTTAATGTGAATAAAAACATTGCAAGTTAGGTTACTAATCATAATACTTTCACTGTACAAAAAGAGAGCAAAGAACATTTACATTATCAAAGAACATTTTCACTGACAGTCTAGTTCAAGCACTCTCAAAAACTCCCATTAAAATCACTGAAGCTGTTTACACTATGAAATTAATATCTAATATATATTTAATATAACAGATTCGTACACACATTTGCACTTTGTTGTTGCTTTCGGATGAGAGAATTCGCCAGAAAGAGGTATTCAGTAAGCGAGCATTGGCATTTTAGCGATGACTCATCTGAACACCTCTGATTGGTCATTGCATTCATAAACTCAACTGCATCATGTGTGATTGGATATAATGCAGCGCCGTACAAACGCGTCTGTCTCTGGCTCAGCGCCAGCCAGCGAACGCAGATTTGAATTTAGCAGCTGATGATATGACGCGCTGAATGTTCTAATCACGCCGGTGTGATTGTATTAAATATAGAAAATATTAATAGCCTACTTTTTTGTCTTTTGGAAGCTGCATTCAAAATCCACTTGGCTCAAAAATCTGAGGGGGCACGTGCCCCCTCACTTTGAATGGGCATGACGCCTCTGGATGGCATTAACCACAGAATAAAAATAAGCTACTTAGTGGGTCTGTTTAGGAAGATTGTTCCCTGCAAACAAAGAACGTTCTCCTAATGTTAGCATATGGTTCCTGTTTAGCTTGTTTTGGGAACCAAATAATATTGTTCTATGTATAGGCTCTTATTTTGTAACCAAAAACTAACCTTCCCATAATGTTTCAGAGCAGTTCACTTTAGACATTCCACTAACTTTAAGTTTGCACCTACATTTGAACTTACAGTCGGATATTCAACAGTATCTTTGCAAGTATGCCAACATATTATACTAACCCTAACCTAACAGTCTATTAATACTCTAATGAGAGTTAGTTGACATGTAATTGCAAACTAATGAGAGTTAGTTGGCATGCTGTAGCTGCATTACAGGGAGTTTTTTTTCTGTTTTTTTTTTGGATAACCTAAAGAGGACCTTTTTATAATTTATTTAAATGGATCATATGATGCTATTTTAAAGATCTTTATTTTGTGTATGTGGTGTAACAGAATATGTTGATTATGCACCAAGAGCTTGTAACACTCCAAAGAGAAAGGAAAACTTGAAATCACATCATATGACCCCTTTAATGGTTATTTTTAGGTTTTATTTTTATGACCATGAACTAACCTTCCTAAAACGTTCAGGGAACCAAAATTAGTTAGCTGGCTTTCTGCCTCCGAGTAAAAATAAAAATTACTCCAAAGCAAAAATGAGCTTACATTTTGACCATCTTTTTCCTTTAAAATGCTACTTAATGTTATCACATTGGACTTTGCTCACACAGTATATAACAACTTCCCAAAACATTTTTTTAATTTTTGTACTTTTCCCCCCACCTTGTTACACTTGTGGCATTCCTTGTGTTGCACCATTTTTGAGTGAACATTACCAAAATGATCCACAAATAATGTTTGTTCACTCAAAAACGGAGGTGTATAAGCTTAGATCAATGAAGCCTACGACAGATCTGTTCCAAAAGAAATACAAAACTTGAGCTAATGGAAAGAAAGCAAGTTGACAAAATTGTCAGTCCAATTGAATCCAAGATTCCAAGAAGTAATAGGGATGTAATGATTAACTGCGAGCCGGTTGAAAATCGATTCAAATATGTGACGATTCAAATCGGTTGATATGCTAACCAAATCGCGATTCACTTAGGGGTAGGAGTTTATATGAATGCATGTCTGAGGGGAACTTTCAGAATAGTCTTTAGAATAGTTTAGATGGTATTTTTTCTATTAATCTTGCCTCTGTATAATGCATATTAAAGTTCATAAGTGCAGCGCTGCTTTGTTTACAACGGAAACCAATGAAACACTTTAAGCGCCACCTGCTGGCAGAGAGTGAATCTGCAGCTCTTCTGCTGTTTCTGTTTCATGCAGATATTTTTATGTATAGATTTACTAAACTGAAGTCAAACCATTCTGTTTTTGCTTCAAATTTCGAAATTATACAATTTAATTTAGATTAAAAACTGCTCATGTTGCATGTATGCAGCATCTTTGTTTGGTTCATGATTAAAATGCAGTGGTTGCCTCTAATTTTAAATGGAAAGAGCACAGACAAAGCCTTAGTTTGTTTATATGAAGAGATTTGTTTTATTTGTGTTACTTATTTATTTGATTTGGGGCTTGTTTTAAAATTTCAATTTAGTTTTGTTATTTACATTTACATTATATTTAAATTTTGTCATTTAGCAGACACTTTTATCCAAAGCGACTTACAAATGAGGACAATAGAAGCAATCAAAACCAACAAAGAAGCAATAATATGCAAGTGCTATATTAGTATATTATTATAGTGTTATATTTCAATTTCACAAAGAAATGTGCAGCATTTTGTCCAAGCAATAATAAAAGGACACATTTAATTTATAATTTGTCTTAAATCTCATTTTGTAAAAAATAAAATAAAATCGTGAATCGAATCGTGAAATCAAAATTGTGAATCGAATCGAATCGTGAGTTGAGTGAATCGTTACATCCCTATTTGGTAATGATATAGCATAATGGGTAATTAACAAGCAATTTTTATAAGTCCATTAATTTTTGACCTGGAACACAAAATTAGGGAAGGATTTTTTTTTGCATAGCACAATACTTGAGTAATGAATGAAGTGACTTATATTAATGATAATGCTAAATGACAATGTGTATACTGTACATTTCTAGTCTGGTTGGTATTTAAACCTTACTGATGGGGTTGTGGCATACATAAAACAAAAAAAGGTTGGAAACGCTGGTCTAGAATAACAAAAGTAAAAGCTATCTACCATTTTATTTTTCATTTTCATCACTTTTTTGATGAGATAAGGGTGTGATGTGCTAACTCTAGGAGGATTCTTACACTCCTTGAATACAAGAACCACCTCGTTAGTTTGAAAAAATCAGTTCTTGTGAGTTGTGTCTTATAAGTCACTGAGAACAATGAGAAACATGGAAGTATAAATCTGGTGTGGAATACATTACAGAAACGGTTCAATATAAATCTCAGTCTGATGCAAACACTCTCATATCTACGATCACACTCATGCTTTGGATGAGACTTCACATTATCATGCAGCTACTCTACTGGCTAATAAATCAGCGGTTGCTGACTTGAACTTTTAGAATTAGTCTCCTCAGTTAAGTCTCGCTTATATTATCCTTTTTGTCTCCCCTGCTTTTCTCACTGTGGTAAAAGTAGGTTATGTTTTTACTGCTCACTGCAAAAGCATTAAGTATTAAGCCACTGATGGGGCCAGGGAAAATAAAGTAAAATCTGAAATTAGTCTCAGAATCATGCGTTACCACCCAGTATCAGTAATTCTGCGAGCATTACTTCTTACTAGAGAATGACAATTAACAGAGTCTGCTAATGAGAAAGTAATGGCGAATTTCTATCACTGTGTAGGATTATTTATCAACAAGACCTCTAAGACGACAAGCTAACATAGCAACACAAGCATTCAGACTGCACAAGATGTTAGTATTCACATCCAGTAGGCTAGGGATTTTTTTTTTGTGTGTGTGGTGAAGACCATGCTTTGAAATCCCTCTACTGTAAGGTAGTAAACTCAGCGTTTCTGAGTTGCACAGTGTCAATCCTGTTTTAAAGATGTAATGAACATACAAATTACTGCATTGCATGCAGTTATTTTAGAATTTTTGATTTACTATATTATTTAATTTTATATACAGATTTCATTTACATTTTAGTTTTAGTAATTTTTTAATCTTTTGTTTTGTTATATTTGTACACTTCCATTTTTATTTCAGTTTTAGTAATTTTAGTACTTCAAATTTATTTCAGTTGCCAAGGCAATATTTCTAAATTTCGTTTTAAGCTTTTCATCTAATATAATTTTTTTTATTTCAGCTTAAATAAGACAATTTTGGCTTTTCAATTTCAACTAACGAGAATGATTTTTTTTATAGTTTTTATTATTAATTTGTTTTATTTATTATTAAAATTGTAACAATATAAACATTTATTTCATGGTACATACATGAAATTTAAAACTGAACTTATATGTTTTACACTGTTTTATGACATGCTTGTCATTCAACCAATGAAACTCAATTAAAATGTTATGAAAATAAAACTTTTTATCAGGAATCGCAAACTATGACATGCAGTGAATGCAAAACCACAATATTTGTGCTTTAATTTTTTTTGAAGCGGGAAAGAGACAGTAAACAGAACTGACTGAAGCTGTTTTCTATGTTCTGAAGACAGAATAACAACAACAACAACAACAATAATAATAATAATAATAATAATAATAACAATGTTGATATTGTAAATCAAAGTTCATATAGACATATCCATTTAGTGCTGAGAGAGAAATCAGCCAAGAGGACCGTTTAATTGCTTTACAGTTGCTCTTTCGAACCTCATGTGTGTTTATCAGATATTATTTATTTAAAAATCAGCCTGGCCTCAGATGTTTCCCCTTAAATTTCATTGTCAAGTGAAAAATATGAAATCATTGTTGACATACAGTAAGCGTATAGTGCTATAAAATTAATGTGGCAAGCGAAGCTTAAATTTAGGAGGAATCTGATGAGAAATGTTTGTTCATATGGAGATCTCTAATTTTGATTGCAAACTTGACAAATCTCAGCACAGATTTAGACATTTATGAGATATCTTCTGAACATCTGGAGATAATTGCGAGATTACTGGAGTATGTTTATCAGGAAAATAATAGAGAGCAAAAGCATTCAATATCACTGCTCTCTTAAAGAATAACTGAGAACGATTTGTCATTTTTCTTTTCTATGAAAGTATGGGATAAAGGTCTGTGACAGTCAAAGAATTAGTTGGTCAGAGCAATTACGTAAGACATTTTCACAGTGACACACTGGATATTCCCACAGTCTTGATTTCATAATAATTGACCTAATCTACTGAAAAGTTGTGGGTCAATGATGATGTGTGATTAGCCACATGCTGCCTGGACTAGTGCTGGAATTCAGTGGAGGTGGCACTGAGTGATCCTCTCTGACAGTCTGAGTGGCTGCAGCTGTCCTGTGTCACAGCGAGATGCAGGACCAAATCAGACCATGACTGATGGGGCTGAAATGGACTCAGAGATGTCACTGAAAGGTGACTGAAAATGGGCTGCCAGAGACAGACTTTACTCAGTTGGTGAAGAAAGTGCATCTGCCACTGTGACTTTTGATTAATGGATGTGAAGGTCTCCATTTTTTGCACTTGGAAAATTATGGTGCTCAGAATGTTTTGATCATGTCAACAACCGTACCATTTACTTCAGGGGAGGCCAGTAGAGTCCAAAGCACAGATATGGTGGTGTTCGAGCTGTCACCACTGCTTCCCGAACAAGTTGTGCAGCCTCTCTCCAGAACATGAACTTATTTTCAGAGATGAGTCTAAACAGGTACACGTCATCAGAAAACATGATTAGCTTCACCCAAGCCCTGCAGAAAACCATTGTTTATCTGAGAAACATAGCTTCACTATTTGTAGTGCTCTGCCACTGCCAAACATTGTTGCTTTATTTAGTAATCTACATGTGGCTGAATACATTGATTTGTGCTTATATATATATATATATATATATATATATATATATATATTATGTTAGTTAAACAGAAATACAATATTAGGTTAACTTTAACCAAGTTAAGAAGTAAAAAAAAATGAGATAAAAGTTCAGCTTTCATCATCCCTCCAATATTTAAGGAATAGCTCACCCAAAAACGAAATTTTGCTTAAAATCCAAGATACAGATGTGTTTGTTTCTTCATCAGAATTACATCACTCTGCAGTGAATGGGTGCTGTCAGAGTCCAAACAGTCCAAAACAGTTCTAAACAAATATGTTGGAGGATTCTGATGTGAGAGAACAACAGATGGACCTGGCAATATAGATAACATGGAGAAAGTGGTAATATGGATTATGGGCTCGTATTTTGGCTAGAATTGACAGTTTAAAGTTAAAATGCCTTAATGACAGAATTGTTTCTTACAAGCATGCAGCTTTGCTCCACAAGATGTTAACTGATGGACTGGAGTCATGTGGATTATTGTGATGCTTTTATTAGCTGTTTGAACTCTCATTCTGATGGCACCCATTCACTGCATAGAATCCATTGGTCAGCAAGTGATGTAATTCTAAATATAATGCTAAAAAACTCTTCTACATCTTGGATGGCCTGGGAGTGCGTAAATTTTCAGCAACTTTTCATTTTTGGGTGAACTATTCCTTTAAAACGCATCAAGTGAAGTTAAAATGCAATGTACAAGTAGATGACGCTGTACTGTACATCAATAATGATTATTTTAATGGCTTTAAAAGGCAAGCATCATAAAGTATGTAAATACATTAAAATGGCTCCATGCATATGTTATTACAGCCCAGGATTTAAATGCAACACTCAATTTTACATATGAAGCTCATCTTTCTCGGTTCCTGGCCTAAATGATAAAGGGTTGGACGTTGTTCCTGTATACACTGAGATTTTACATCAAGAATATGAAACAGAAATGCTGACATTTTTGAGCAGCAGTGCGTTTAAATGATCTAACATGAATTAATAATCAGACAAAATATATTGCTGAATCATTCAACCTATGAAAATGCATATACTGTTAGTGATTTTGTGAATGGGTTTTGAGATGATAAAACTGCAAAATCCAGAATAAGCCCAGCAGTAAATATGGGAGATCTCATGAACATTAACGTTTGAGCAGGAAAACAGAACCTGAAGTCTGTGAAATTCTGGCTCACCTTAAATTCCTGGCAACCCATGAAAAAAATCGACAAGTTCTTGATCTCTTGTATGATCTCTCCTGTGAGGTGAAAGCAGAACTAATTTTTGTGTAAATCATTCGTAAAGCCATTCTGACGTAAACTTTCGAATTCATGAAAATGTTCGTATTTTCAAAATGCTAGTTGGTACGAAAGAAATGTACACCTGCTCCCTACCACGTGTAAATGGTGTGTAAAACGTTCTGTGTTCTTCTTGGCAAACTGATGACACTGAATTTTGATGCACTGCCATAATAATTACAAGTTAATTTGCCCATGCCCTCTTAGGAATTTTTTGTTGTTGTTGATAACTGTAAAATGCAGCGCTCGTCACTGTCACTATTTACCCAGCCATAAATAGAGGAGGTGCGGGACAAATAGCGACCAACCATCGTACTTGTACAATGACAGCCTACAACAATGAAGTCAATATTACTAGTTACTGTTTTTTTATATTTACTACAATTCATAAAAATTAGATACTAGTAATAGCCTACGTTGCCGCCGTGGATATTCCAAAACATAGCAACCAAAGCGTCTCAGCTGGACAAACGCTGTGCCACCAAAACGTTTTCAAGCGCCACCAGCTATTCGTTTTATGAAGAGCGCCTGGCATTTTTTCAGCTGGCTAAAAACTCTTCAGTGGACACACGTTATTGAATATTTATTGTTAGGCATATGGCCAATTAGTCTTTTTTTTTTTTTTTTTCATTTATCTAA
>NW_015546111.1:986702-995834 GCF_001515605.1 Sinocyclocheilus anshuiensis | reverse complement strand
GTTTTTTTTTTTTTTGCATTTATGCAATATAACGGAGCCAAACCTGAAAAAGACCAGAATATTCCACTAAGTTCCTGGACACGCAATTTGCGTAGCTGTAAATCATAGGATTATGCTAATTGTGAATGAGCGTGCACGAGCGCCCTATCTACGAATGATTGGAATTCATTAACATACACGTTTAACTATCAAATCGGAAGTTTACGAAGCGTTTGTGAATCCGGAGGAGAGTTTTCGGGAAGGTCTGTTTTACGCGCAAATTACTCACAGTTTACTCATATATTTATGCAAGTTTCATGAATGAGGCCCATTGTCTATTTTTATTTCCATTACATTAAATAACACTATCGCTTTGCGCAGTTAAGTTACTTCCTTCAAGAAAAAAATGAAATGAAAATTTGCTTATAATTTACTCACTCGTGTTTGCAGAAGGTGGCATCATCAGTCATCAGGGCTGCCAACTTTCATGCATTCAGCATGAAACTCATGCAATTTACACTGTTCTCATGCCACACGTCCATTTTCTCATGCAGTCAAAAGCACCCTCAGTTTAAACTGTAATTATAGGATATTGGCGAAATAGATTTGGTAAAGGCTCCAGTGCGTTTTTGTGTTAGCACTGTGGAAAGCGTCAAAAGTTTCTATTTACAACGTGTTTTTTTGTAGTATTGAGCAATGTAGCCAATCACAAAAATATCTGTTGATTTCTCGAAAACCTCTGATTGGCCATTGTGCTCAAGTTAGTCAGAATTCCCTCACCTCTAAACGCTGGATTTTTTTCTGCATTTCTCGTGAATCCTCTCATTGTAACAAGTGTAGACATGATGTAAATAAGAGCTTCATTGATTATAATGGAACATTGTGAGATTGTGATAAAGTGAAGTGGATGACAGCTTTTTATTGATTATATGGAAGTGCTATTTGCTCACTTTCTAGGTTACATAATCTATTCAGAGTTTGAATAAAAGTTTTGTTTTTCGTGCTGCTAACAGGACTAAGGCCACATACCCTGTAAATGCAGCAAAGTTTCAGGAGTGACATATACCCCACATCATATAAATGCGGCTTTCGAAATTGCAGTGACTGACAAACTGGTGTGTGTATCATACAATGTAAATACAGACTAATAGATTACTTGAAAAATATTTGAATTTTTGTATCAAAATATTTTTGAAATCTGGTTGAAATTTGTTGTAAAATTAATGACTTGTAAATCTTGCATTGCTATTGTTGTGGTGAAAAGTTATTAGTTTTGCCTCACTGCAATAGTTATTTTACATAATTTTATGATAAAAACACAGTACCAGTCATCATGATGTTAACTACCAGGCATGTCCAGATGTCAGACAAAACTGTTGATAGGGCTTTTTTATTTATTTTAAATTTTTTTAACAAAACAACCCCAACCAAAACCCCACCCATCCTGTCATGGAAATTCTCTCTCCAAGTTGAACTCAAAAGTTGTCAACCCTGAGTCACTGTAATACCAGGTTCTTTTAAACTGCTTTACTTGTTGGTGTTAAACTGCTGCTGAAGGTGTTTGGTCTGCACACACATCCTCCCTCTTTGTTGTAAACAACAATGGCCTCAGTTAATGCTTGACTTTGCGACAGAAAGCTTGAGCTCCAGGACCATTTGCCTGAGGCTACAAATTACCAGTAATAATGCTGTAAATAATGTTCCGTTTCTTGCATAGATTGATCATTTAGCTTCATAAGACCTCAAAGTGAAGGCATCCGTTGACTTATTATGATTATTACATATTATGAATCACCAAGGACCATGGATTCAGCAAAAAAACAACAAAATTTGAGTGTTCTACGGAAAAAATTAGTCTGCACCTACATCTTGGATGGCCTGAGGGTGAGTAAATTAACAGAACATTTTCATTTTTGGGTGAACTATTCCTTTAAAGAGTATTATATGCTAAAAGACTTTGAGGATCCAAAAACTGCTTTCACTCATGTTATTATTTTGATACACAAATATGAGTTTAAGTTGCCAATTGGTCACCCGCCACTCATTTTAATCACCTTGCAACTTGCAAGATTAATTTAGGGTCCAAAAATGGTGTTTAGCCATCTTTGACTAAACTAAAATATAATGATGTTCTCATCAAGAGTCACTGTGAATAATGATCTCTCAGTGTGAAAAAAATATAAAATTGGTAATAGAATAAAAAAAAATGGCTGATGTTTGCATATTGTTAGCCTACTCTAGAAGCTTGCGTCCTGCAAGTGAACGTCGCTTTATTGTGCCATCCCAAAGAAAAACAAAATCACTTTTACGGACTTTTAAATTAAATGTTCCCTCCTGGTGGAATGACCTGCCCAACTCAGTCCGAGCATTTTCAAGAATCGGCTAAAAACACATCTCTTCCATCTTTATTTGACCCTCTAACTCTAGCACTCTCTATTCTAATTATATTATTAAAAAAAAAAAAAAGACTTGTCCCTTTTAGACTTGCACTCTATTCATTTGCTGCTTGTTTTCTTTAAAAAAACAACAACAACTAACACTTGCTTTCTAATCGTTTTGTATTCTATCTGTTTTCTTTTTATTTATTATATTATTTAAAAAAACTCTTGCTACGTGTACTGCGTTAAGCTAACTGAGACTTGTTATAGCACTTGCATATCATTGCTCTTTTGTTGATTTTGATTGCTTCCATTGTCCTCATTTGTAAGTCGCTTTGGATAAAAGCGTCTGCTAAATGACTAAATGTAAATGTAAATGTAAAATCATGACAAAAATACTGATTAAAATAATAAAAAAAAATTTTTTGCAGCATAAGCAATAGAGCTATGCAAACATCAAGGAGCAGCTTTATTCTTCCATTATCAAAGCTCAATAGTAGTATTTTTGTTTTGTTTTCTATGATACAAAAGATAAGCTCTAGGTATTGCGGCAGGTGGACTGACGGTCACATCTGTGGAGGCCAGAATCATCCTGGGAAGCATCCCACTCCTCCACGGTTTCCGATCAGCACTCCCTGTATCAGATAAGGCCCTCTGGGAGCTCACCGAGAAGCTCTATCATGCTGGAGTGCCCTGAAGCTCAAGTCTTATCTGTTGCTGGACCTGTTGAGAATTGAGTCTTTATCTTGCATCAACACTTTAAAAGGCGAGAGCAGAACAGTTGAGCTGTGTATCTGGTGCTCTATGAGTCACAAGAGAAGGCTTTGGAACGTGCAGCAGAATGCCATTTTTCAGAAGTGCCTGTGGTAAACATGGACTTTTTTTTTCTTTCTTGGAGAAAGCCTTCCAAATACGTGGGCTGGGAAGGAGTCATTCTGAAAGCGGATGAAATTGATGGAGGGAGTCAGCTGAGCTGTCTTATATCAGCTCTTTCCACCTCCAGCTTGCTCTCATCTCATTGTCTTGAATCCCCTTAAAGTCTGCAAAAACATGCTGGTTGGTGGCCATCTGTAGCGATTACCATGTTAACCTGCCCAATCCACTCAAAGCAGCATTGTCATGCTTCTAAGATCAAGAACTCATTCAAAAAGCTTTCAAAAGCTGGAAATGTACTTCCACAGCCAGAAACCTCTGCTGATCAGATGGCCCTGCATTTTCCTTTTTTTAAATCTTTCAAACCTAATCAATCAATGTGATGTATGGTGGAAGTAAATAAGCGTTCAATTCTGCCCAGTTTTGTTTTAAGATTGCCATTGGTTTATCGTCCCCAGAATCACCTTGGAAACAAAAGTTTGGCTTTGGGGTGGATGAGATTTTTTATTGGTAGCTTAAGGATGAAGCCAAAGCCAACTGAAATCAATACAGGGATATTAAGGTCACTGACCAATGTGTCACACTTGATAAGAAACAATGGTGTGGAGCTCACACATGCACAGGCGCCGCAGATTAACTCTGTAACGATCCACAACAATACTCTAAAAGAGCGGGAACAGACATTCGATAAGTGACACAGTGATGTTTCCTCATTAAGAAGCTGCAAATGAAATTGTCAGGTGCAGTGAGGATTTGTCAATAATATCAAACTAATTCATAAAGTCACTACTCCGTATCATTCTCCCGGATAGTTTTTCTCATGGTGTGTGTGGTTTCATCTTGTGTTTGACACAGAGGATGATCTGTAACAATAGGTTATGGTCCATGCTGTTCCTGTGAGAGAATTTAATCTTTCAACACACCCAATTCATGTCGTCGCTACTGTTTGGTTATTAAACATCACAGTAAGCAAACCATGAATTTCTGAAATGCTGCAGATCTGTCTTAGAGTCAAGTCACGTCATCGCTGATCTTCATGAGCCAAGTCAAGTCACAGTTAATCTTTGTGAGCTAAGTCATGTCACAGCTGATCTTCGTGAGCCAAGTCAAGTCATAGCTGATCTTCGTGAGCCAAGTCAAGTCACAGCTGATCTTCGTGAGTCTAGTCAAGTTACAGTGGATCTTCATGAGTCAAATCAAGTCACAGTTGATCGCCATGAGTCAGGTCAAGTCACAGTTGATCGCCTTGAGTCAAGTCAAGTCACAGGAGTCTTGTCACGTCTCTGCCGATCTTCCAGAGTCTCGTCACATCACAGCTGAACTTCCAGAGTCACGTCACATCACAGCTGATCATCCAGCATCACATCACATCACAACTGATCATCCAGACTCACGTCACATCACAGCTGATCATCCAGAGTCACGTCACATCACGTCTGTTCGCTCAGAGTCCTGTCACTTCCTGTCTGTTGCACCCAGATCCTCAAGGATTGTTCTTCATTATCCCAGACTGGCATCCAGCGTGCAGGACCCACCGCTGGTGTCGGCACGTGCAGCTGGTATCCCTAAACCACACAATGGGGATTGCTTTATGGTGTATATGGGCTGCACCACTGAAACTTTAGAAACGGCGGCGGCCACTGTGATATCTCCCGAGGTGGCGGCTGATGCTGCAGATCTTCCCTGAGGCGAGGGCGCCCGCTGCAGCTTCTCCAGAGGTGGTGGCTCATGCTGCAGAACCTCCCGAGGCGGCGGTGCTTGCTTCAGCTCCTTGCACGGTGGTGGCGCCCAGCAATGCACTTTCAGCCTGTCATGTCGCGGTCAAAGGAACCGTTGATGAACGCTGTACCTGTCCAGCTAAGGAGTATGTTAATGAACTCTACCTGTTTCCTGATGTTACTACTGTAGAACCTCCAGAGGTGGCGGCATCCGCTGCGGAACCTCCAGAGGTGTCAGTGGTATCCATCTATGAACTCTTTTGCCTATCCTGTCTCGGCTATGGAGGCCGTCTGCGAATCCTCGTCCTGTCCTGTCACGGCTATGGAGGCCATCTGCGAATCCTTGTCCTGTCCTGTCCTGTCCTGTCACGGCTATGGAGGCCGTTTGTGAACACTTTGCCTGTTCGCTATGGAGGCCGTCTGTGAACTCACTTCCCGTCCTGTCCCGGCTATGGAGGCCGTTTGTGAACTCTCTGCCTGTCCTGTCACGGCTATGGAGGCCGTCTGTGAACTCACTGCTCATCCTGTAACGGCTATAGAGGCCGGTTGTGAACTCCCTGCTCGTTCTGTCACGGCTATGGAGGCCGTCTGTGAATCCTCGTCCTGTCCTGTCATGGCTATGGAGGCCGTCTGTGAACTCTTTGCCTTTTCTGTCACGGCTATGGAGGTCATCTGCGAATCCTCATCCTGTCCTGTCACGGCTATGGAGGCCGTCTGTGAACTCTCTGCTTGTCCTGTCAAGGCTACGGAGGCCATTTATGAACTTTTATCCTGCTCTGAACTGACCGAGGAGGCCATCTCTGAACTTTCGTCCTGTTCTGAACCAGCCATGGGGGTTGATTGTGAACTGTCTACTGCCGGATCTGTCCTGGTTTCCTGCTTCGCCGGTTCAGCCTGGGCACCCTACTCTGCCCCAGTCTCCGGTCCCTCCACTTCCACATGGACCTGGCCCTTTGTCCCTCCCCCTGTTCCGCCTCCGCTCCACCGCCCTCCTGGAATATATTGAGATAGGAGCGCCTGGAAGCCGTGCTTTACCGAGCCATTCCGTGTTTCTGTTCAGTCTCTTAGTCATCGTCTTGCCTTGCCTGTTTTCCTGGTTCCTGATTCTTGCCACATATCTTGGATTAACCCTTTGCTTGCTGTTTTGGACTGTGTTTGCTCCTCGCCTGGATTTATGCTCACGTTTATGGATTACCCCTCTTGTCAAACCCTCTGGATTACGTTTGCTGTCGTCTGACTCAAGCCCGTTTAGGATTGCTCTTCTGTCTTGCCTGTGCCATACCTGTTTGCTGTTGTTCGACCCTGCCTGTGTTTTTGACTATGTCTATTAATAAACGCTTGCACATGGATCCGCACACCTCACGACTCTGTCACCCCGTTACAGCACTATACTGCAATCTAGCGTACTTCACTTCATTGCTTCTCTGCTGTGATCCAGACACTTGAATCGGCTCTTTTAAAAAGCTAAAGTGTGCTTTACTACACTATGTGCATGTATATATGATTTATTGCAACTTCAACCTTATGAGTTTACTGCTGCCATGATCACTACACAAATATCTCTTTCCAATTAAATAGCAATGACTTTTGTAAAGAAGATGTTAAGAAGAATCTATAACAGGCATGATTTGCATAGAATGGAGGTGTGTGCACTGAAAACAATGAAAATGACTTAATTTAAATGGTTGCACAATGCTAATTTAGTGAATTAGCCTTTGGAGGCTATAGTCTGCTAACATGACAAACTCAGAATAGGATGCAAAATGCATATCACTCAGGAACACATGCACAGACACTATTATTAAAAGGGGTCATGAACTGCCTTTATTTTTTTATTTTGTACTGTTCTCTTACAATGTTATTATAAACTTATCTCTTTTAACACTTATAATGTTATCAAGATTTTTACATCAAAAAACATAATTCAGAAGTAATAGGCTATTTTCTGTTCTGTTTTGACCCCCCCTCATCGGAACGCTCTGTTTGAAAAGGCACAGCAGATTGTAGACACGGAAGTAAATGTCCACTGGTATGATTGTCTAACAGTTTCAGATGGACACTGTTGTGATTTAGGTTAAAAACGCATAAATACTTACTACATATCAAATGATCAGTAATAACAGACAAAGCAGTAGTGACCACATAATAAAAACAGTTACTCACACTTGTGTGGTGCGACATTACTGTCAGATCCAATATAATCGGCACACCATCGTCTTTTAGTTTCAATCTTTCTGAAAATCCTGCGTCGAATTGTGCCTTGTTTGTAAATGAAATGGCGGTAAAATGAAGTGAACAAAGGACCAAGTTCTTACTGACACGGCCTGGAATTTCTTTAAAAAGAAACTTCATCCATTCTGTCCTAATGTTGGGATCAGAAGGAAGGCAATGCAAAGACTGTGTTTTTCCAAAACTTGGCACTGAACAGCTTCATGTTTTCAGAGCATCTTTACCGTTTGGTTTCTGCGTAGACCTGCGTTTGCCTCTATCATAATTTACACAACATGTGCGAATCGGTGGGCGGAGCTAAACAGGCAGTGATGTAGAAGCAGGCGTTGATCTTCTTCAGTGGAGGCGGGGTTCAGCCACACTATTACATCATAAAGTGGCACATTCCACAACCTGTCGTTTTGGCTTCAATTTATGCTGTTTTTAGACTAATGAGAAACTATTTAGTTCTGAAACTGTTAAAGAACTCTGACAACCTATGTTTTTATAGTACAGTGACCTCATATGTCAAAAGATCAAGGGAATTTTGATTTCTCAGTTCATGACCCCTTTAAAGTAAACTAATTCTGACTTTTTAAACTAAGTCTGCCTCATCTGTTCAGAAGATGGGCTGGCCTTTATATTTCAAAAGCAACCCAATTGAGTGAAATATCAACAAATTGTTTTCCTCCTATGTGAATATTATATACATTATAATTTTACTTACTATACTTACATCATTTTACAATAAACAACATTTAAGTCATTTGAGTTTTGTTTACACTTCTAAAACAAATTAACATGATTTTAAGTACTCAGGTGGAGGAAAATTTCTCCAGTGCTGTGCTTCTGCAAAGCTAACATTTACCAGGATCAAGAGTTTATAACTAAACATGTTTAGTAGGAATTACTTTGCACCCAAACACACTGGCAATCCAAGAGTTGACCTTTGAAAAACTGAGGTGAGCAAATGCTGTTTGTGACATTGCAATTCCATTATGGGTTTATCTCCCAGTGTTGGTGCTTCCAAAATTTCGAAACCAGGATGATTTTATTTTGTTTTATGTGTATTAACAGAACCAATTATGAAGTCCATTAGGGAATCGGATGTTTAGGACTTACTTTTTTCCATGTCTGTTTTACTGCTATTAGTTTCTTAAATGCCAGCATAAGACTTGAAAGTATTTGTTTGGCTGGATTCTAAGATTTCAGTTGTGTGTGTCTTATGTGTGATCTACAAAGCTCTAAAGCACTGAAAATATGACAGATGCTAGACAGTGAAGCATCATAGACAGAGAGGATTAGAACAAAAAAGTGTGGTTTTATAATAAAAAAAAATATAACACCTCTGCTACGGTGTTTGATAACTAGACAATTAGAAATGGATGATGATGAATGAATTTCTTGAAAGCAGGAAGGTCTGTCGCTATAGATAGCCTTAGTGGGAGATCGGTATGATTACTAGCTTCAGCGAGTCGACATTAAGCAGCTGTCAGCACAAACACTGACATGAGGAGGAGGAAGATTTCGAAGGTCAAAGACCGGCTAGTCTGAATATAAGCCTTGTCAAACACCCTGACCACTGTGGCATCAGAGGGTGATCTTGCAACAGAGTAAAAATATATCTAACTGCATTTACGGGTTGAGCAAGCAGTATAAACATTCAGCTTAACAAAGAAAGCTGCGAGTAGAATTACTCATAATACAAATACAAATGTTTGACCAATAGGTGGCATATCATCAGAGGACGCTATAGACAATATTAATCAGCAGTTTTTAAATCAATGTTTGGGTATCTTTTGACCACTAGATGGTGCTGTCATATCTTTTGGCCACTAAGTGGCGCTGTCACCAAATTGACATGGTGCCATTGACACAAACCAAAATTGCAGTTTTTCCAACAAAATTCAAAATGGCTATAGAAACAAATATCAAAAAGTTAAAGGGGTCATATGATGCGATTTCAATTTTTCCTT
>NW_015546111.1:986067-986284 GCF_001515605.1 Sinocyclocheilus anshuiensis | reverse complement strand
CTATAAACCCGAGCCCGACCCGAACCCGAAGCTATTCATTAAACATTAACCCGAACCCGACCCGAAACCCGAAAGTATCTCGGGACCCGTCGGGCTGGGGTCGGGTAGCAGACCTCTAACTGCAAGTACGTTTTTTATATTTAAAGGATTTCCCACTGATGATTCAAACGCGAGTTTTGAGCAGTGTAGAGTAGCGCTTGTTGTTTGTCATTTCTCT
>NW_015546111.1:982955-986041 GCF_001515605.1 Sinocyclocheilus anshuiensis | reverse complement strand
TTTTACCTTAAACCGCATAAACACATTTCATTACACCAAATACACCAAATAATGTTTTTTTTGCAACATCATATGACCCCTTTAATCTGAAGATGGTCTCACCAAAATTTCGATTTGTTGAATGCTGAATGAGCAGTTTAAAAATCAATCAATCAACCAATCAATCAATATAATAATGATAATAATAATAATACTTTAAGTAAAATGGTAGAAAATCTTGTATGTACCCAAATTGTCATGAGACAAGGAATCAGATAAAAAAATAAATAAACTGCTTTCCAAAGATATAAAAGTACCTAATCAAAGGTCTGAAACTAAATTGTTACCTAATGGAAACATCTGAACTCCATAGATGAAAGAGCAACATCTGAGTATAATATTTGCCACAGGGCATAACTATGACTTAAAGCTTTATTTGACAAAGACAAGGCTGTAACAAATTGTTAAAATATCTGGCATTCGCAAAGTGGATTACAGTTTTATGAGAGGTTGAAAGGACTGTGTAGCTCATCATTATAGCTCAAGTAATGATGTGAAAATACCTAAGATACTTTAAGTACACTTGTCTTTTCAATTCCAGTCATTCAGATTTCTGCTTCAATAATAGACAACATATCGCATTAGAAGTGGCCTACTTTGCGATGGGCTGAGCTAAAAATAAATGTTCGTCCTCATCTTTATTTTTCATGGGTTTGATGAGTGTCCATCCCCTCATGTTGAAAATACCACAGTACAAAGTAAATGCAAGGTCTTCCTGCTGAGCCAAAAAAATCTAAAAGGTTGAACAGTTACGAATCCTTTCAAAGAGAAATAACAGAATGTTGTTTGGTGCTGGATGGCATTCACAGTCAAGCTTAAGTCCTGGGAATATCAGATAATTCCTCCCATTCTCTCTCCATGCCATTTGGCCACATCATTCTCTGCTCTCTTATCTCTGACAGAGCAGCCCCCCCTCTTCTCCACTATAGCCTTGACCTCCAGTCTGGGCCACAGCTCCTTGAACAGAAGAAAAAACAACAGCAACCTGTCAGACCTTGGAAAGACTAGCACTACCCTTTGTATCTTTTTTTTGTTTACACTGAGAGGCAAGACAAAGGAAAAACTGACACCAAGATATATTAAGCATATTTATGTATTCATGATCAAAAAACTAGAGAGCGTGCCATCGGCATGGTGTAGCAGGTTATAAAACATTTACTGAATCATAGATGGTTTATTCGGAGAAAGTGCTACAAAAATGGTTATACCAACCAAAAATAGGTGATATTTATTCAGGCATTTGGTTTCAACAATGCTCACTGAAAGCAGTACTGAAACTACATTAATGAACAGGACTTAAATGGTTCTAAGCAATTTGAGGAATTGATTAATGTGGAAAATTATAGTCATCCATTAGGCAATCAATGTCTTTTCTTTAACTAATGATGAGGCCAGACAGAACTACTTTGATTCATTAGATGCTGTACGAAAGACTGATTCCAGTGTGACACTGTGTCACGCCTAGACAGTCATCCACCTAAGAACAGTTCAGCTTTGCTCCATGATTATATTTTGTAGATCATATGTCTACCGAAATAAGTTTTAAGTGAAATCTGCGGTTCTCAATTCTTAAAGGTGTTGTATGAATTTTTTTTTTTTTACTGTACATAAGCATAAAAACACCATAATACATTTGCAGATATTTAGAAAATCTACTAAGTTCACATAATCGTTTCTCCGAAAAACAATGCTACAGTTATTCTACTCTGAAATGTGTGTTCCATGTCAAAAAGTCTATTTTTGTTTTGGTTTGTGAGATTCTGTCCACTGCCAGTTTACCCAATCATATTTCAAAGCCCGGGTTGCCAGTTGGTGGAGAAAACAGCATACTGCAGCCATGGAAGCAAGCAAACAAAAACAGAGATCGCAGATTCTACCCGATCTAAAAAGCTATATGACCAGAGGCTTAATAAAACATTGATAAATCAACTCATCAGTTTACAGTGTAAGGCTTGTCACTTTCCATTGTCAGTTGCGCTTGTTCCTATTGCATGACTGCAATCTGACTACCCGTGCGAGTGACGAGTCTGAAGAGGAGGGGGAGGGGACTGCAGTACCTATTTCAGCTGCTAGCTGTCAATTTTACATACTGCACCTTTAAATTTATGGTTTCGCTTCAGGAACCAGAGTTACAACGGACATCAAAAGGCAAGCCACAGTAACATTACTACTTAATTAATATTACAGAATGTATTAACATCTCCATTAACTATAGATACCCAACCAACATTAAAACCTCTAAATCTAACATATAAGAGTTAGAAAAATATTTTTTTGTTGTTGAATTATATATTCCACCTTGAGACAAAATATGCACTTTATATAAAAAAAACTTTTTTTGCATTGTTTACTGTATCACATTTGATTTTTATGGAAATTGATCACTTTTATTGTAAATGATCATTTACCATGCAAAGAAAGCCTTGACATATTTCTAGGGATGCACCGATACCGATACTGGTATCGGTATCGGGCCCGATACTGAGCTTCTATACTCGCACTCATACTCGTTAAAATGCCCTGATACCAAATGCCGATACCACACCGCATGTGATAAGCGCCATATTCAAACAAAGAAACACCGACAACAGAACAACAGACAGCAGAAAGGAGTTAAGGATGTCTACTACGAAGTATATGTATGCAATGAATATAATGTTAAACATTCCGTATTAATGCCTGTATAGCTGATGTGCGCGAGCTGATAAACAAAACACGCTGAGTGGATTGAGCGCGCGGCGGCGCAGATGCGCGAGCTTGTCAAGTGAATATACCTTTCTCACAGACATCACTGGAAAGTTTGTAGTTCGGTCGGATATGTCAAAAACAAGTAAAACAATGCACAAGTTACTTAACGGTAGGGAGAGAGAGAGAGAGAGAGAGCGCACATCTGTTGTGTGATCTTTGATGTTCACTCACTTAGCACGCATCATTTGGATTAAAACGAAATCGTAAAAATAAAACCATTCATAGGGGCATTCACTATAAACATCATTTATTTTCAACCTTAGGCATACACGACTTTCTGGCGAAAGTGAATCTAGCAG
>NW_015546111.1:981302-982656 GCF_001515605.1 Sinocyclocheilus anshuiensis | reverse complement strand
TAGAGCTTTTTTGCATTTGGTTCTCAAACTCTGGAATAGCCTTCCTGATAACGTTCGGGGTTCAGACACACTCTCTCTGTTTAAATCTAGATTAAAGACACATCTCTTTGGCCAAGCATTCAAATAATAAATCTCATAATCGTGTACTGCAGTTATATCTCATCAAATGCACATTATTAATCTTTAGTTTGGGTTAAACAGATAAATTTTGCTTGGTTGGAACAGCAGCTACGCTAATTATGTCTCTATTTGTTTCACTGTTTTCGTAACTAGGATTTACACAAGCTTCAGTCTGGATCCAGAACACCTGAGAAGAGATGATGCCAACCCCTCAGAGGACCTCAGATGATGCCAACCCTGAAACAACTTACAGAACTACCACATTTTGCTATAAGTTTGATTGCATCATATAATAATTGCTGTTAATAGTGTTCGTCTGTTTGATTACGTCTTTAATTGATTTTTCCGTACATATCTGACATATGTACATTAACTGACAGTCACCACTGATAAGCTACCACTAAATATTGTATCAATGATTTGTATCGTGAAAAGCGCTGTACAAATAAACTTGAATTGAATTGAATATTTTATTACCATTTTCTAAACTATAGCAAATAAACTGTGATAATGTTAGAAATGTTGAAGGTGTCTGAATACATTTTGGTTTGACTGTATCTATTTGATAAATGAAGTTAACCAACTAACATTATACATACCCTTTTGGTTTCTGTACCCAATATTTAAAAAAATTTACAAATGCAATAAAAATATCGGTATCGGGCGAGTACTGGAAAAAGTGGTATCGGTGCATCCCTAATTTCTATAGATTTTTTTTTATTAAAAAAATTTTAATTCATTATTCTTTGGCGGAGTAAAAATTGACAAAGTTACTGTACTTACAATATCATTGTGTCCAAAATGCAAATTATTAAATATAGCTGCAAGCAGTGATTACTGGGCTTCAAGCACTTTAAGGCCTTTATGGCTTCTATGCTGTTAGAGTCTAGGCCAAAATTAATTGCAAAATTAATTGCATGGCTGACACGGTAACTATATTACTTAATAGATACTGTATTAATACACACTAAGCATGCTCACAAACACACATTTTGTTGTAGATACAGATATTTGAAATAACTGATAGGTAATAAAATGCTTCCTGTAAGTCTGCTGTTTATGACAGTTTTTCAGGTTTAACTGTAACCCTTTAGGCACCAGGGATTTTTGGGAAAAAACATCAAGATTTCAAAAGCTTGTGGCTTGAAAGGGCTTAATGATAGAGATCTACTGTAAATTAGAAAAATGTTGGGCATGACCGAAAGTTTATGTGGGGTGTAAATATACTCGTCTA
>NW_015546111.1:976918-977385 GCF_001515605.1 Sinocyclocheilus anshuiensis | reverse complement strand
AAGTTACTGTACGTACAATATCATTGTGTCCAAAATGCAAATTATTAAATATAGCTGCAAGCAGTGATTACTGGGCTTCAAGCACTTTAAGGCCTTTATGGCTTCTATGCTGTTAGAGTCTAGGCCAAAATTAATTGCAAAATTAATTGCATGGCTGACACGGTAACTATATTACTTAATAGATACTGTATTAATACACACTAAGCATGCTCACAAACACACATTTTGTTGTAGATACAGATATTTGAAATAACTGATAGGTAATAAAATGCTTCCTGTAAGTCTGCTGTTTATGACAGTTTTTCAGGTTTAACTGTAACCCTTTAGGCACCAGGGATTTTTGGGAAAAAACATCAAGATTTCAAAAGCTTGTGGCTTGAAAGGGCTTAATGATAGAGATCTACTGTAAATTAGAAAAATGTTGGGCATGACCGAAAGTTTATGTGGGGTGTAAATATACTCGTCTA
>NW_015546111.1:973067-976577 GCF_001515605.1 Sinocyclocheilus anshuiensis | reverse complement strand
ACCCCACACTGACTGCACCGTGTACCGCGGCCACTCCCACCTCTTTGGGGCACTGGATCCAGAGCCGCTCTGGCTGGATCCAAAGAGTTATTGCTACTTCCAGCCCTATTTCTCCTAGCCCTGCTGACTCTACCTCTAGCAACAGCTCTCCTATGGACACTACGAACACGTCCACCCCTGCCACCCCCATCCCCGTTGGGCAAAGGGTCGAAATAATCACTTGTTTGTGCTTCGTGAACACTCTTGCCTTGCAAGGCGGCACCATTGCGCTGCAAAGATGTACCGGGAGAAGCGCGATTATTAGACGACCGATTGTCATTTCCAAAAGGCAAATATTCCCCTTCAGAGTCAGAATCGGCAAATAACATTTGCAACACATCCTCACGGTACAACTTTTTATTAGCCATTTGGCGATTTTTCTCTCACAAATCTCACAATTTACTTGCACGCTATGAACTGAACTGCTTCCGCATCAATGACACGATAGCTCACTTGCTCTGCTATTTCCTCGAACACGTTCAATATGAATGTGATGTAATTTTGGTCTAGAATCGAAGTACTACATGTCTGCCATCTAGTGGTAGGGAATACAAATGAGATATTACACCATATTAAGAACTACAGTCTATTTGATTAAGTATGACGTCTTGTCGCAATTTTGCGACTTTGGCGCTTAGAGGGTTAATCATAATGTGGCATAATTGTAAAACTCGACATGTCTATATAAATGCATGGGTAAGCCTGTACTAAATATGAGCTTAAATGTAATAATAATGATTTAATAATGTCTTAATATAAATCCAAAAGTATAAATCCTTTTCTAAACGACCCCCGTTATAGCTACCCAAAGGGGAAAGTTAAAAAAAAATTGTTTTATAATTATTGATCTACAGAGTCCAGAGAATTGTGCTGCAGTGCTTATACTGAGGTTGAGCGAAAAACCTAGGACTAGTTCGCAAAAGTAGGCTTTTTACATAATCAATTACATATTTAATAAACAATTTGTTATAGCCATTTTTATTTTTTCTTCCCTGTTATAGCACCACCAAGTGGTCAAACTCTGTGTTATGTTTTACTGTGACCTCAGATTGAGCTCTTAGATGCGTATTCCAAGTTTGGTGAAAATATCTCTTTCCATTCAGCAGTTATAGGCGTTTTAGTAAAAGTGGCTCCGCCCATTACATACGTTTCAGTGTCCAGTCAAGACGGTGTGTCGAAAGTTTAGTTGTTGTTTTTTTTGTGATAATTATTGATATTTACTTTTCAGAGAATCTTTCTGCACTGGTTTGGTTATGATTGGGTGAAAAACCTAGGACTAGTTTGCAAAAGTATGTTTTTCAAAAAATCCAAACTACCCCAAAATTTAATGTGACGATCAAATCCGAGGTATGCATTTTGTCCATTCTGAACCAAGAATTCCAAAGAAGTAAGATACTTGAGCCTGGATCTAAAGGTTTAGAACTTATGAGCAATTTCTTACTTTTGATCGCTGTAGCGCCCCCATCAGGCCGATTGCGTGGAGCCTTGGTGACGTTGTAGATGGTGTGAGTACTAACATCCCTCCAAGTTTCAAGTCTCTATGACTTACGGTTTGGTCTGCCCGATCACGTTTAGGTGAAGAATGCTAAACCTTGGCCATTTTAACAATTACAATAGGATTTCAGCGTCATATGCGCTGGAACCCCTAAAGATGTATTTCATGATTATTGAAATGTTATATTAAAAATACTTCAAATACCTACTGTATCATATTTGATTTGATTAACTTAAAGTTTCTTAATTTTAGAGAGCACAGACCTTTTTATCCAAATAACATTCACTTAAAGCTGTTTGAAGCATGGCCTATCCCTTCAGTGTAAACATGTTAGTCCAAGAAAAATTTGATATTTGGATTCTTTTTTTTTCTCTCTCTACTCTGATGTTAGTTCCTCAACACTGAGATGAGACTAAAATGAGCTGTCTGGCTTCACTGGATTGAGCTGTAACATATGGACATTCCTGTATTACAGTTATTTAGTCCACTGAAAAAGCTGTCTATCAATACTCAGAGCACTTTTATCCATGCAAATTGTAAAAACTCAAAGGCAATGCATGCTCTTGCATATGCATATGTGCGGAAAGCTTTCTGCTGCCCCTTAATGAAAAAGGTTTAAAACTACTCTAAAAATAGTATATGGCTTCTACTTCCTGCTGGAATATTTTTTTTAGCTACAAATGTCATGTGATTCTGATCTATTACAGAAGTATTGCAACACAGTGTGCCTCCATTTTAATTAAAGAATAATGGTGGAGCTTCCATATCTTACATGCTAGTAATTATGGACCGGGTTTGATAAGGTTTGATAAGATTGATTTAAAAGTCTTTCCATTAACCACTGAAGCAAAATATAGGCACATTTAAACTTGAATACCTCAAAGGCATTATAAGTGGGCGGAGAAGAATGATTTTCTTATTAACTCTTTCCTCACCAGCATTTTTGAAAAAAAGTTGCCAGTCATCGCCAGCGATTTTGATGATTGTGTTTTGTTATAGAAAAAAAGCTGTCTATCATTACTCAAACCACTTTTATCCATGCAAATTGTCAAAATGCAATGCATGCCCTCACATGTATGAGCATATGCGTGGAATGCGTTCTGCTGTCCGTGAATGAAAAAGGTTTAAAACTACTCTAAAAATAGTATAATGCTTCTGCTTCCTACTGGGATCATTTTTTTTTAGCTACTAATGTCATGTGATTCTGATCTATTACAAAAGAATTGCAACAGCAGTGTGCTTCCATTTTAATTAAAGAATAATGGTGGAGCTTCCATATCTTACATGCTAGTAATTATGGACCGGGTTTGATAAGGTTTGATAAGATTGATTTAAAAGTCTTTCCATTAACCACTGAAGCAAAATATAGGCACATTTAAACTTGAATACCTCAAAGGCATTATAAGTGGGCGGAGAAGAATGATTTTCTTATTAACTCTTTCCTCACCAGCATTTTTGAAAAAAAGTTGCCAGTCATCGCCAGCGATTTTGATGATTTTCACTAAAATTTGATGGCCTCCAGTATATTTTGCTGTATGAATATTTGAATATGCAATACATCAAAATAAAGATCAGAGCCTCTACTTTTAAACAAAAAAAAATCAGTTTTATTCTAGCTTAAAGCATTATTTTTTTTATCAACTTGAATATCGGTAGGTTTCTTAAAAATGCATCATTTTGAGCAAAAAGGTGAGAAAATCACATTTTTATCAAAAACTACATCTGGGTAATATTCAGTACGATTATCAAAGCATAAATCCAGTAAATTGCTTCTATCAACACTTCCAAAGCTTGCACAGACATATACCACTTCCTGGATCAACATTTTACTCCGTAACATTATGCAGTTTTCATTTATATGCCGTCTATTGCCGATTATCGCATTCTTTTTCATATGCATCTGTTTACATAAGAGATCGCTTGTTTCTCAGTCCTGTTTTTTTTTTTCGGGAGGTTTTGTACTCGTTCAGAAGATG
>NW_015546111.1:969458-972647 GCF_001515605.1 Sinocyclocheilus anshuiensis | reverse complement strand
AAGAGTTAATAAAAGTGCACTATTATGCTAATTAATATGTAAAAGAAACACTTGAAAGAAGTGTTTTGTGAGAGCACTATAAAACTGCACCAAAAATTCATCCAAAAGGCAAAAAGAAAAATGACCTATTCTTTAAAAAAAAGTCTTTATCCACCATAAAAAGCTGGTCATTTATTTTGAGATCGCTACTTATTACAGAATCAAATAATTTTTTTTGTTGTTGTTGTGATCAATAATTTTACCAGAAAAAGATACATGTATCAAATAAAGTTTAATAAAAAAAAAAGAAAGCAGTCTCAAGCAGTCCCTTTACCCTCTATAAAGAGTTTGTGGCAAGAAGTCTTGGCAAATGATTTCATGATTGCTCATTATTGTAAAATCAAATCTCTGCCACAATAGTCTTGAAAAGGTATTCACCCTTTCTGCCAGCCTTATTTCCAATACAACCAATAAAAAAAACAGCTGCATGCAGGACGTCAGTCAAGGCCACAGGCAACAGAGTGTGAATGGAAGGGCAAAAAACCTAGAACACAATGGAAAACAGAGATGAAATTTCATTTAATTATGTGTGAGCACAACATACGTTATCTAGCCTGGCCAAAATGAAATTAGGTGCAGGGTGATTCAGATCTAACTCAGCTGGTATTAAACCCTAAATCAGAACAGCAACAATGGAAGCTTGAGACGTGACCGTTTTTTCAATGATGTAGTTTCTTTTACTATGTTAGAGAGAGTATAGGCTACTATATGACATAGATTTATTAAAAACAACTCTTTTTAATTTAAAACATTATTTTGCTTAAGTCTTTTTTACCATACATTTAATTCTATCTTCGCGCCGGTCTCTCCACCGCTGTTAGGGGTTGGGTTTGTAGGTGTGGCCTGAGAGGCGCGCTCCTGAGCTCATTCCGTGTTTTGACATCAGCGTGTGAGGATGAACTGACGGAAAACATCGTAAGATGAGAGGTTCTTTTTATTTTGTTTAACTTGTGAAAAACTCTTAACTAGTTTTAAATTGTAATGGTAGAGTACAACATAGACTTTGCCAAGTATCTTATTGCTTAACGGTCTGATATTTTTTGTTTTTGTTTTAGATGGTAAGATAAGTCAGCATTTTTTCTTTCTTTTCTAACCGGTAACAAACTCTCAAACTTTTAAAAACGTAACTGCCGTATTGTTTAATGAACGTATCTGACACTTTTCTTTTTTTTTTTCTGTTTGTTTAGATAGATGGTCAGCGGCCTAGATTTCTTTTTATTTTCTAACATGTAACAAACTCTCAAACTTTTAAATTGTAATGTTACAAGATTTTGACTGCCACGTACTGTTTAACGAACTATCTGATACTTTTTTCTTTGTTTGTTTAGATAGATGGTCAGTAGCCTAGTTTTCTTTTTATTTTCTAACTTGTAACAAACTCTAACTAGTTTTTAAATTAACAACACTTAAATATACGTCTTGACCCGTTTTTACTCTTTTCTGGGAAAAAACAGTCATTACTTTGTTTATATACCGCGTATGTTTTTCTTGAAATGTATGTGTGAAAACTTTAATAAAAACTTCCCTTATCCCGTTTAATAATCATACCACGTTTCACAATTTAAAGTTTAAAGCACATAGTTTTGAACAGTTTCAACTGACCCCACACAAACACACTTTCCCAAACAATCATAAATTCCTTTGGATCATTGGGGTGGATAACCAGATGGCCGGTTAGATGGGGTGGGGGTGTACAGAAACAGGTGTCCAAACAGGTGTCCATTTATGGTAGGAGGAGGGGGGGTTTATGAGGGGCAATAAATCAAACTTTTTGTCATATAGTAGCCTATACTCTCTCTTATGTTATCCGTTTCATAGTGCAATATCAGACTTGTAATGAGAATTACAATTTCTGACTTAAGGGATTGCAGATATGTACATTCTCTTATGCCAGAGTTTGACAGTGTAAACCATTTAGGTGTAACCTGGGATACGATTGGCTAGCTTGAAGACGAGCCTTAAGGGTTATAACAGTTTGAGCCCTTGGAGTTGACTCTAAATGAAATTGATGTGGAAGTGATGTTTCACTTACGTTCGAGCAAGCAGAATTTGGCCCTCTGGAAAAACTAAACGTAACGAAATTATCCAGATGGACGGGCCATGGAAAAAGAGAGTGAACAGTGAGTAACCTCATTTAATACGAACACATACGAGTGAATGAGGAGAGTTCTATCAAGTACAACACTAGAGTGTCTGCAGCCCTGGTAATGTTGATGGTCCCATTCAGAATTTGCCCGAGTTTGTTTTCTACTCAATGCCACCAATCAAAGTTTGAATGAATCATTGACTGACTCACTGAATGACTCACTATGTTTATGTCAAAACCCAGAGAGCTGTGTGGGTAATTTCACCTCAAAATCACCACCAATTTTCAGCAACTATCTGTATTAACCTGTATTATAATTTTGTGTTAACAAACAACAAATCACACAACCCATTTGGACCCAAGCACATGCTCGCAGTGACAAAAAAAAAAGAAAAGAAAAAAACACCATGAGAGATCTGACTCTGTCATGTTGCGCCTACGGTGAGGAGCGAGGAACAAGGAGCGAGGAGAACGCTGGAGAATCAGGATACACAGTCTTTATTGACATTGACACGACAGGAATCACACGTAGGACACGGGGATTGACGATCAATACCGGACGAGAAACAAGGGGAAGAAAACACTTTAAATACACTGAAACTAATGGGACACACCTGGGAACAATCGAACAGAACGGGGAACACCTGGAACAAATAACACAATCAGCACAGGAACAGGAAGACCAAATAAGGAAATAAACATAACATGGAGCACGTGGGGGAAGGAAACACACACAGACACGGAACAGAGTCTGACATTACTCCCCCCTCCTGAAAGGCGCGTCTCGCGCCGTAACAATTTCAACAGGGAGGGGTGGTGGGCGCCCTGGAGGCTGTTGCAGGACTGGGACACAGGGAATACATCCAGGGCGGATCAGGCAGTCCAGGGTGCCATGGCGGCACAGGGAGCTCAGGGGCCCTGGCGGAGCAGGGAGCTCTGGGAGCCATGGCGGAGCAGACAGTTCAGGAGGCCATGGCGGAGCAGACAGTTCAGAAGGCCATGGTGGAGCAGGCAGACTAGGAAGCCATGGCGGAGCAGGGAGCTCGGGGAGCCATGGCGGAGCA
>NW_015546111.1:962541-967875 GCF_001515605.1 Sinocyclocheilus anshuiensis | reverse complement strand
AAACTGATATTAGTCACGGTGCGCCTTCGGTGAGGAGCGAGGAACAAGGAATGAGGAGAACGCTGGAGAATCTGGATACACAGTCTTCATTGACATTTACACCACAGGAATCACACATAGGACACGGGAATAGACGATCAATACCGGAAGGGAAACAAGGGGCAGAAAACAATATAAATAGACTGAAACTAATGGGACACACCTGGGAACAATGGAATAGAACGGGGAACACCTGGAACAAATGATAACACAATCAAGACAGGAACAGAAAGACCAAATAAGGAAATAAACATAACATGGAGCACGTGGGGGAAGGAAACACACACAGACACGGAACAGAGTCTGACATTACTCCCCCCTCCTGAAAGGCGCGTCTCGCGCCGTAACAATTTCAACAGGGAGGGGTGGTGGGCGCCCTGGAGGCTGTTGCAGGACTGGGACACAGGGAATACATCCAGGGCGGATCAGGCAGTCCAGGGTGCCATGGCGGCACAGGGAGCTCAGGGGCCCTGGCGGAGCAGGGAGCTCTGGGAAGGAGCCCTCACTGGGCTAGACTCGGGGACAGGAGCCCTCACTGGGCTAAACTTGGGAACAGGAGCCCTACATGGGCTAAACTCGGGAACAGGAGCCCTCCGTGGGCTAAGGACGAGGAACAAGGAATGAGGAGAACGCTGGAGAATTAGGATACACAGTCTTTATTGACATTGACAACACAGGAATCACACGTAGGACACGGGGATTGACGATCAAAACCGGACGGGAAACAAGGGGCAGAAAACACTTTAAATGCACTGAAACTAATGGGACACACCTGGGAACAATGGAACAGAACAGGGAACACCTGGAGCAAATAACACAATCAGGACAGGAACAGGAAGACCAAATATGGAAATAAACATAACATGGAGCACGTGGGGGAAGGAAACACACACAGACACGGAACAGAGTCTGACAGACTCTCAAATCAGCCACTGATATGTGTAGCATTTTATGAAGAGGGCATGGCTTTCAAAAACCATTCTTTTGTTTTTGTATTCTTTTTCATCTTTATTGATTGAATCACTTCAGTATTCAAATAGGGATTGTTGAGACTGACTAACTGTGCTCTAGGCATTCATTTCGGCTTAGGCAAAGATAATTTGATAGGAGTTTGACCAAACTTGAACCATTTTGTAATTTTTTTATATACAAATATATTTGTTCTTTTCTTTTTTGCTTAAAATGTTTTCTATGTAAAAATTATGAGGTAACTGATGAGATGATAGATTTGAGTTCTAAAGATATATATATACTGAACAAAATTATAAACGCAAAACTTTTGTTTTTGCCCCCATTTTTCATGAGCTGAACTCAAAGATCTAAGACTTTTTCTATGTACACAAAAGGTCTATTTCTCTCAAATATTGTTCACAAATCTGTCTAAATCTGTGTTAGTGAGCACTTCTCCTTTGCCGAGATAATCCATCCACCTCACAGGTGTGGCATATCAAGATGCTGATTAGACAGCATGATTATTGCACAGGTGTGCCTTAGGCTGGCCACAATAAAAGGCCACTCTAACATGTGCAGTTTTACTGTATTGGGGGGTCCGGAGTGGTCCGAAAACCAGTCAGTATCTGGTGTGACCACCATTTTCCTCACGCAGTGCCACACATCTCCTTCGCATAGAGTTGATCAGGTTGTTGATTGTGGCCTGTGGAATGTTGGTCCACTCCTCTTCAATGGCTGTGCGAAGTTGCTGGATATTGGCAGGAACTGGAACACGTTGTCGTATACGCCGATCCAGAGCATCCCAAACATGCTCAAGTGAGTATGCTGACCATGCAAGAACTGGGATGTTTTCAGCTTCCAGGAATCGTGTACAGATCCTTGCAACATGGGGCCGTGCATTATCATGCTGCAACATGAGGTCATGGTCGTGGATGAATGGCACAACAATGGGCCTCAGGATCTCGTCAAGGTATCTCTATGCATTCAAAATGGGGGTGCCCAAACTCGGTCCTGGAGGGCCGGTGTCCTGCAGAGTTTAGCTCCAACTTGCCTCAACACACCTGCTGGTAAGTTTCTAGTATGCCTATAAGAGCTTGATTAGCTGGTTCAGGTGTGTTTAATTGGGGTTGGAGCTCAATTCTGCAGGACACCGGCCCTCCAGGACCGAGTTTGGGCACCCCTGATATAAAGGTTAGAAATAGATTTGCATTTCAGTGAGTGAAATTATTATTTGATCCCCAAGCTACACATGACTCAAATCTATCATCTCATCAGTTACCTCTCTTCATGTGTTTTTTTGTCCCTATGACAACTGTTTTGAATGTTATGCCTGATTTAACATGGGCCACAACTTTCTAAAGCGTATCCATGTTTACGCATGATAAAGCAGCATACGCATGGTATACACTGCTAACGTTAGCATGGGCTGACCCTAAACTGGAGGAACAAGGAAGAACATGATGTGCCATAATGGAGGTTTCTCTCATGCTGTGCTCTGAAGTGGCTTTACCCCCAGCAGGGTGGAATGGAGGGAGATTAGTGTTGCCGAATGTGGAGATGACCTTCAGCCCTCTATCTTTGTGAGGATGGATCGTGTTGTTTGTGTAATGATAGCCTGGAAAACCGTGAAGAAAAATATTATGAATAAAGTGAAAAGATCAGTGCTGTTATCATGTCAAGTGTACAGGAATCAGCACACTTTAACATGAGGCTTTTTATAATAATATGGTGTTATGAACATCACATGTTGCCCTTTTCATAAAGTTATTTAGCAGTTTGTGTCTCTTATGCTTTTAAAAGATTCTAGGTTGTAAACAGGATCCAAAAATTAACACTAACACCAAAAGATAGGGGGGAAAACTAATTAAATGGTAACTTTATTACCGTAATAAATAATGCAGTTAGAATAAAAAATTTACCCCTGCTTATATAAGTGGTGATTGAAAGTTATATATAATTTAATAATATATTTGCTGTATATATACACATATTGTTCCAAAGTAAATCCTACACCATTTTTTTCCAGTGTGTATACTGTACAATATATTTATATATGTACTATTGTTTGATCTGACCATGTGACCAGAAAATGCATTTGGAACTGTAATCAAAATAAAACTATTCTAAACTTCTGTATGATGGACATTTTAAATTTCACTACTCTGAAATATGACATTCTCAGATGCATACTGATGGACAGTCAAACCTGTTGAATCCTCAATGACAGGATTATGAGATTAAAGCGGGACGTGGGTGATGGTGTTATAACAAAGCACATCCCAAGTTTCCCCAGGGTGACAAGCTTAAAGCACATTTCTAATCTCAAACCCTGATGATTTAAGGGTTTGAGATTGAGGCTGAGCACCACAAAGGTGTGAATGTGTAATTGTGTGTGGGAGAATGATGAGTGTGTTTCATAAGAGGAGATACAGATTCCACAGAGAGAAAGAGAGGGAAAAACTGTGAACTGGATTACTAGGGGGAAGGAAGAGTAAATAAGGAAATGAAATTAGGGAAATGAAAAGCCAGCATCTGTTGCCAACTTGACTTCTGCCCTCACAGTCTCTGTGGACAGTCTACCAACAGCTGGAAGCTCCTGATAAGCAACAAAGCCAGAGAGAGAGAAAGGGTAGGTGGGGAATGTCTATACGATAATTCCAGAGTATTTCTGAAGTGTGTGAAGGTAGAGTGAACAGAACTTCTCATTTGTACATTGCACAAGAACTAATAAATAATTTCAAGCGAATTGTAAATTATAAACAAAACAAAACAAAGCCAATATTCAAATTCTATGGTATAGAATAACATTTCCTTTTTACCACTAAGATTATTAAAAATCATAATGCATTTCCTTGCATGCAAGCCTTTGTGTTTTCTAAAACAATAAATTAGAATTTTTTGCAGAGGCCTAAGATATTGAAGAAATGAATGAATTATAACCCTTCATTTCCTTTTAGCATTCACCTCAAACATAGCCCTGTTTTAGGTCTTCTGGTCTCCCTCTAAACATGATTTATTTGCCACAAAATTTAAGATGGAAAGTTTATTCTTGAAAATGGTTTGCTTATTGATTTCTTTGAATAATTCAAGTCTTCAAAACCACATTAGGCTGATAACATTTAGCATTTTGCCACCGGCCAGAATAATCTGGTAACTCTCCTCCTACAACTGCCAGAAAAAATAGTAGCCATTTAATCCTTTTTTTTCACTAATAGGCAGCTTTGCAAATGTTTGATACACCTCCCGGCAAACATTTGTCTGTTCCAATGAGAAAAATGTTGGACCTGAATCCTCTCCCAGCAGACCCATTTTGACAGAATATCTAATATACCATGAATGGACCTTTTTTAGTAAACAAAGATGAATAATTAAAGAAATGAAGTAGTTAAGCATGACTCCAAAATATGCCATCTAATCAAGTTCATTTCTTTACAATATTAACGCATACCATTCATTCACCTGGCAACTGCAACCTGCCAAAAGAATTCAGATTCAAACCATGTAAGCTAGATCTTATTACCTTTCATTTTACACAACTAGAAAGTAAGAATTGGCTAAATGTAGAATATACTGAAGTATAAAAAATAAAAGAAAAAATATATTAAACCATAATTTAACTCTAGACCTAATCAAAACTCAGACAGATATTATTCAAGCTTTAATCTTCTGTTCTATCACAAAGTTGCATGAACTTTTCAGAAATGTGACTGGCATTCAGTGGTGGACGAAGTACACAAACCAAGTACTTGAGTAAAAGTACAGATACGTATACTAAAATATTACTCCAGTAAAAGTAAAAGTACTCCTTTTTCAATTTTACTCGAGTGAAAGTACAAAAGTACTCGATTTTTTATGTACTTAAGTAAAAAATACTGATAGATAGATTTATTTAGCAATTTTATATAGGCTACTTAATTATTTAAGTAATTTTATATAGGCACATATTTTTTATAATCCTACTGCTCAAAATACCTGGGATTTTCCCAAAATAACCACTATATGGAATCAAGATATATTTTTGTTGTTGATATGGACTATGTTGACGAGAATGATGTAGTAATGTTTACTATGAAGCTTAGTACCTGAGAGAAAACAGATTTGACCATCTGATTTTCACAAGTAAGAAAAAAGTGTTTTAAAGCTTGTTGTTTTGCAGAACATCACAGTTATATATGACATGAGAATAAGGCCTGAAGTTAGGAAGAACATTTTAAGGAAAATATAATTATATTTTCATAATTATTTTTTTTCTTCTCAAACCTTGTCTGTGGTGTAAAAACACCCCTGGCCAAATGCCTCCAGAGGGCATCACTTCCCACTTTGATAATTACTGTAGTTACCATG
>NW_015546111.1:957559-961855 GCF_001515605.1 Sinocyclocheilus anshuiensis | reverse complement strand
ACCCTATATATTATAAGGAGTAACAATATGTTTTATGAAATGTAGTGAAGTAAAAAGTACGATCTTATGCTTTGGAATGTAGTGAAGTAAAAGTAAAAGTTACTCAAAATAAAACTACTCCAGTAAAGTAGATACTTGAAAAATGTACTTAGCCTAAGTACAGTAACGAAGTAAAACTACTCCGTTACTGTCCACCACTGCTGGCATTCAATCTAGCAGTGTTGTTCCCTGGTGTCACTTTGACCCCTGCAAAAACACATTGTACAAAAACACAGCCAAAATAAGGGCAATAAGCAACTGGAAATACCACTGTATACCAGTCAGCTAATGTTAGCTTGTGAAATAACATTTTGCTGTATTAACATTTTCCATAGAACACAAACCCAGACAAACGGAGTTATCAGGTTAAAATTTTGATTATACTAAATTATAAGCTCACATTTTATTAGGCAAATCACTCCTATAAATGTTATTTCAATGTTAAGTACATTTTTGATCTATTCAAATGACTATTGGTCTCTCCGACCCCAAGCAGAATATGAGGGTTGAAGGAAAACACATTAAAAGAAATTGAATCCTTTCCCTATTTTGTTCTTAACAAAACCCAACCACATAAAGAGTCAGTGAGATAATCTCCTTCATCCCTGTAAACCCTAGTTGCCTGCAAGTCTTTGAAAAATATGAGGCTAAATGCACACACACACACAAATGCTAGATGTGATTGAAATCTGACAGAAGGTTGTACAGCAGAGTGTTCTTTCTATTTTTAAGCTCTGCCATGCCGTTGCAGTGATTTAATTCTGACTTCATTTGGAAATTTTCTTCGAGCATATGTTCAAATAAATCAGGTAACATATGTTCTGAGAGCCTGACAACAGAAAAAAAAAAAACATTTCTGTAATGTACAGTATGTAACTGATTTAATAATGTTCAGTCTGTTTATGGTTGAACCAACCAGGAAAGGGGAAGGTTTAATTAATCACTACATAATGGTATGCAACAAAGATCAAATAAAAATATTGTGCGAATTGTTCAGTTTTTAATTTGAGGTCATTCTCATCTACTGAGTTATTACTACATTTAAAAGATTCGAGCCATATATGTATCTGTGCTATTTATTTATGTATTCGCATATTTCCTGAATAATAACACCTTTACCAGAATAATAATTTAAAAATAAATTTAAAAATGTTTAGGACTATATATATATATAATCCCCCTTGAAAAAGGGGGCATGTGAACGGAAATGAAGATCCCTTGCAAATCTAAAAAAATATTGAAAACACTCAGACAACTGTAGAACATATTCCATTTAATGCTGTGCATGCAGATGCAAGGAAATGTAAAAACACTACTTAAATGGAACTTCAAGTGGCATCTTCAATAAAAGTCCTCCTCATATTTTTTCACTCATTTGAATTTAAATTGTTTTTCAGTTTTCACGGTCACAGAATTCCCAACAAGCTGTGAAAATTCCAATCGTTGTTTAAAAGCATGCTTTAAATCACCCATTAAGCTTTTGGACCATAACTCATACCGATACGAAACTCTTTAATTAAAACAAAGTTGTGAATTTTCTCTTGCTTTTTATCAATGTGATCATTTTTAGCCATGCAGAACTAATGCCAGAAAGTTCTTTTCATTATAATCATAATAAGCTTTGTTTTTTTTCTCTGCGCTGTAGAGCTAGATTATAAGCACCAATTACTTTGACTTGAGTTGTTGAATGCACATGCATGTGTGGTTTGCGTGGGTGAGGATGTAACAAAAAGTGATTTGTTGTACAGATATGATTTAAGCAGTTAGATCAGTCTTATTTGTGATTACATTAATGGTATTTGCATAACACTTTAGATTAGTGAGGTAAATATTACACTGTAAATAATTAGTTGTTTTTACAGTAATATTTCTGTATTCTCAACAGTTCCCTACTGTATAATGATACAGTGAATTATGTTATTTTCACAGTATTATTACTGCATTCTCAGCAATTTCCTACTGTGTACAATATGTTACTGTAGATTTTTAATGCATTTTGGGAAAATATTAGCCTACTATAAATCTAAATACAGTAGTACTAAATGGGGAAACTCGTAGTGAAGAAAAAGTCCTATGAGTACATTAAATTGGTAGGTATATGTTAGAGGTCGACCGATATGGGTTTTTCACTGGCCGGTGCCGATATTTAGGCAATTGTAAACTAGCGGAGTAAAGCAATTGTTCGTTTTTAGTTCGTTTGAATTTTTCCTCGCTTTCCTTCGCTTTTAAATAGCTTAAAAGCTCCGTGTGCATTTTATTTTCACTTTTGAATTAGCAGCAGTTCGGGGTCAATTGCTTGAATGCAACAACAAAATACAACGTCAAACTCACTTTAGCGTATATATAAAACATACAACGTTCATTAACAAAACAAATAAAAATACACCATGATATAGGGCAAGCTATGCCTAATATAAAATAACAAATAACTCGTAGCAAGAAGCACAGGATCATTTACAGCCAATTGTTTAATCAATTATATATGTTACAGTAATATATTGCAATATATTTTTAATGTGTATGTAAGATTCTTATCAGCAATGCACAAAAAGTAAAATTATTAGACATTGGTATAGGCCACAACACAACTGTAATTATGGGCCCAGAAAGATCAGTAGCTTTAGAAAATGGCCATGCATGACTACACTGTAAAGAATTGCTGTAATTTTTACAGTAAATATTTACAATAGACCACTGTATTTTGCTATGAATTGTGGGAACATGCTAAATAATTGCCGTACATTTTACAGTAGTATCTACCATAATATACTGTGCATGTTTTTAAAGGAAGAATGTTTTTGCATTTTCCTATATATTCTGGGAACATGATTATGCAGTAAATGCTACAGGAGATCATGTATACATATATTCTTTTTTTTTTATATTTAGAAGAAAACTGTTGCACAAGTTTTGAAATCCAGTTTTGGTACTCAGTCAACTGTAATAGATATAGCCTTTTTAACGAATTATTTACACCATGTTGACTCTGACATATGATTATATAATGTACGCATCTATTAGTTTAAAACTGTTTGCTTTAAAAACACACGTGATTAGGCAACTACATCGGCATAGCGCATGCGTGTGATGTCATTTCGTCTTCAGCAGCGGACATCTTGGGATTTGGCACGCTTCAATTTTTTTGCGCTCAACTCCTGCACGCTACGATATAGAAGTTGGCAACACTGCGGTTACTAGAGAAGAGGACATCAAAAGAGTGAGAGTGAGGCGAGGTGAGTGTATTTACTAATTCATGCCTCCGTTAAAACGTGAAACCCTGGTACATCCAATAATTCTTTTACCAGTCATTAAGATCTTTCATTGTGTAACTGTTATTTTTATTTTGTGACGTTTCAAAAGGGATAAATATCTGTTCAATTCTATGCTACGGAATTTGCTTTTTGAGTCCAAAGTTACGATTAACTTTAACGTTAGCTGGGTAACTTAACTTTTTTTTTTCATCTTGAAAGTGTGACCTGTCTGCCATATTACGTTACTATTACATTTTCGATAGCTGTTCAGTATAAAATAAGTTTGGATTGTTGGTAGTATTCACGTAACCTTTAAAACATTGCAATTACATTAATACAATTTAAATTGTGTAGGTTTTATGTAACTCAGTAACATTAGTGGTTCACTCGACTGCCAAGCCATTAACTAATATTAGCACGTGTTTGTTCGATGGAGTTGCTGTAATTTTTTTTAAGTTTTAGCTTTGTTAATATCACTTATAAGGGTGCATGTAGTCATATTAGTACTTTAGTTGTTCATTAGAAAGTACATTGGAAATTGCTGTGCACATGCTTTACTGCTACTTTGTTACTGAACATGTGGCTTGTCTGTGATTGTGTTACACCACTGTTTTCCATCTTTTTAAGGTATGTCCAGTTTAGAGGAGATAAAACTCGCCATCTGCTGCCATCTGCTCTTGTTACTTGGTCTCTCTGAGGAAACCCTTCAAAAATTGATCCATGGGCTTACTGCTATTGGTGTTGAAACAAAAGCTGACCTAAACTATGTGAAAGAAGGCGACCTCATGGAATACCTCAGGCCTATCCAATGTCGAAAACTACTAAATGCGTGGAAAAATGAAGGTATTTTATAGAAAACTTAATACTATTTGTTAAAAAAAATATTGTTAAATGTTCCATGTTCAAACTTCACTTTTTGTGTTCGAACAAGCCAGCTGCTCGACTTCCCAATGCTCATCACATCAAGTTCTTTCTGATGCATCAAGCCCAGGATCAGAGAGTTCAA
>NW_015546111.1:954425-957303 GCF_001515605.1 Sinocyclocheilus anshuiensis | reverse complement strand
ATTTTATCTACTAATTCATGCCTCAGTTAAAACTCGAAATCCTGGTACATCCAGTAATTCTTTTACCAGTCATTAAGATCTTTCATTGTGTAACTGTTATTTTTATTTTGTGACGTTTCAAAAGGGATAAATATCTGTTCAATTCTATGCTACGGAATTTGCTTTTTGAGTTCAAAGTTACGATTAACTTTAACGTTAGCTGGGTAACTTTTTTTTTTCATCTTGAAAGTGTGACCTGTCTGCCATATTACGTTACTATTACATTTTCGATAGCTGTTCAGTATAAAATAAGTTTGGATTGTTGGTAGTAGTCACGTAAACTTTAAAACATTGCAATTACATTAATACAATTTAAATTGTGCTGTTCAGTTGCTTTGACACAATCTGTATTGTTAAAAGCGCTATATAAATAAAGGTGACTTGACTTGACTTGACTTTTCTGAACATGTGGCTTGTCTGTGATTGTGTTACACCACTGTTTTCCATCTTTTTAAGGTATGTCCAGTTTAGAGGAGATAAAACTCGCCATCTGCTCTTCGTTACTTGGTCTCTCTGATGAAACCCTTCAAAAATTGATCCATGGGCTTACTGCTATTGGTGTTGAAACAAAAGCTGACCTAAACTATGTGAAAGAAGGCGACCTCATGGAATACCTCAGGCCTATCCAATGTCGAAAACTACTAAATGCATGGAAAAATTAAGGTATTTTATCGAAAACTTAATACTATTTGTTACTGATGTATATTTGAAAAATATTGTTAAATGTTCCATGTGCAAACTTCACTTTTTGTTAATATATTGGTTATTTGTGTTAGGACAAGCCAGCTGCTCGACTTCCCAAAGTTCATCACATCAAGTTCTTTCTGATACATCAAGCCCAGGATCAGAGAGGTTGAGTTCTACACCGCTCTTGCAAGTTAAAACCCGTGTTGAACATGTAAACAGAAACAACACATTAGCTCGTCGGAGAAAAGAACGACTACGATCATCGTGCAGAACCCCAAATCAAAGCTCAAGAAGGCCGGCTGATCAATATGGTTGTGTCAGTTGGCAGCAAGAGGAGCTTCCTGCAGGAGAAAATGATGACACTCTAGAAGAGAAGCACAAGCAAATGGTACTGCTTCATTCTACTGAAGGAATGTCTGGTGCCATTAGAGGAGCGCCACAAGATGATGGAGCTCACATATTACCGTCAACGCTGTGATATAAACGCCACTCCACCTCCGTCACTGTCTGAACTAAAGAACTCATGGCTGCCTTACCTGTTTTGTCTTAAGGGTATTTTTTTATATTTTCATTTGCTTACTGGCATCACACTGCTCCAAAGAGTCATGGAGAGCATTGAAGGGAAAGGGAAGAGGATTCTAAGATTTTTTCAAGAAAGGCCAACAAACAGTGAGGTGCATGCTGTTCTGTCAAAGTATCAAGAGGAAAATTCTCTGGTCCTGTGCATCCTGCAACTCTTAATGGCCCATTTTAAAGAGAGAACCGAATCCCTTCTAATTGAAGCTGATGTAAGTAACATCATTTTGATTTTTAATGTCTATGGTCTTCATTATCTTTTAGTTTATAGTATCATAGTATCAGTGTCTTTATTAGTTAACATGAACTACCCATAAACCATGCTTTTACAACACTTATTAATCTATGTCCTTCTGTATTTCTTTTACAGGTGAATCCATGACCCCAAGCAAGTGGATGTTGTCAGTCGAAAGTGAAGTTGTCTTTGGCCCATGTTCAGAGGCATTTGTTGAGGGCCTGGCAGCATTGTTTGCGACCTATTACAACTTAAACCTTGCTTATCAGGATGAAGCTGCATGCACCCTCGAATTTATTCAGAGGTATGTCAGAGCATAAACTCTTACTGAATATTTATTGTAGACATCCAAATTTCCATTACTTGTTTTAGGTTTACAGGTTTGGATGGCTTATCAGGATTAGATGTTTTTTGGAAAAGTTTTCAAACAGCAAAAAAATGCTGACTGCACACTGAATTGAGTACATACAACCAAAGTCCAGCAAAAATATTTTATAAAAAAATCTATTACAAAATATGCAAACAAATGTAAAACTATACAAACAATGCAGAACCATAAAAAAATACAATTATTAGAAAAAAATAACGAAAATAACAGGAAAAAAGGGCATATAAATAACAAAAAAAAGTCAATATAATAAGATAAATAAAATAGATAATAATTATATAATTTAATAAAACAAATTATTTGTCTCACCTTTTTGCAGCATGTTGCAGCCATCAAAATCAATTTCTTTTCAAAATACAATTAACTTGGTCAGTGAAACTATTGGAAATATTTTCTTTGGGCCTAACTGTTCAATAAATGAAATAATAAGGAAAATGCGATTTTAAAATGACACTTAAATTAATTATATTCATTTACTCAAGTTGTTTTAAACCTGAATTAATTTATTTCGTCTGTTGAACATAAAAGTTATTTTTGAAGAATGTGGGTAACCAAGCAGTTGCTGGTTACTTCCATGGTATTTTTTTCCTACTGTAAAAGTCAGTGTGGACAGCTACTGTTTAGTTACTCACATTCTTCAAAATATCTTATTTTGTTTTCAGCACAAGAAAGAAATGAATACAGGTTTGGGACAAAATGTGAGTGAGTAAATAATGACAGAAATTTATTTTTTTGGGTGAACTATCCCTTTAATGACAGGTGGCAGCATATTTAGTAGCTACTGTCCCTTTAAGAGCTTCACGCGTTTCTCTCTCTACTGTTTATTTTCATTTCAGACATAACCAACTGTGTTTATATGTAAACATTGTGTGTTTTTGACAGTATTAGATAAATCAATCAGACGCGAAAGACAACTAAAGCCCTATTCGCACGGGATTAGTATTATCTGGGGA
>NW_015546111.1:948057-954231 GCF_001515605.1 Sinocyclocheilus anshuiensis | reverse complement strand
TGCTTGATTTATTTGTAACACATTAACCTCAAAACCTTTTCAGCTTTCTCTTTCTGCAAATTGTATGTTGTAGCGATATGATGACAGCACCCAAAATACTATCAAACACTCCAACGCAGCTCCATTCTTCGCGAAAGATGGATAAAAAGGCGCACAGGAAACAAAAACCTTGAAAAATGATATACGACCCACCAAATCACAGAGATGCCGATTCGCACAGGACTAATATTATCACAGGACCTCAGTGTTTGGCGAAATATGGTAGGTCATTTGCGTGGGAATTTTTACTTTACAAATTACAGACATAGCCGATTCGCACGAGATTAAGATCACAGACAACCTCCGCAATTATTACACATGACTGGAGGTCACCAGGTAATACTAATCCCGTGCGAATAGGGCTTTAGTCTAGTAATCGGGTGCTTTTTGACAGGCTCAGTGTGAGCACGCTTCATGAGTACGCACTCAGAAAAAGCGCCTGCGGAACAGCACGTGAATTAAATGTTTAACCGGTATTAACACACAAACAAGCACAAGGAAATCACTTCACACTATTAAGCGGCTGTGTTATGAACATGCAAAACATATGTCGCACTGTACAGCCCTGTTAATAGGTATACGGGCAAGTGACGTAACCGGTGTTGCGGCTTAACACCGGTATCACCGTCAGCACCGTCTATCGCGGCAAGCCTAATCGGAGTGGGTTCTCATTTCCCAGTTAAACCGTGCTAACTAGCATTTCCCTCCCGCAGCGGCGCTGACAGACAAACCGGACCATCGTGAGGCAAGTCACGATAAAGAAGACCTTTTAAAACGCTTTAAGATTATATACAAAAAAATATATATATAAAAAAAATTGAAAAATATAAAAAAAATAAACAACCAGAATCACTGAGTCTGAGTTCAGCTGTGCTCATTTTGATCAGCTCAGCATGAAAAGAGCTTTCCTGGAGCATTTCAGCCCTTGGTAGTGAAACTGTGGCCATATCCACACATACACGGGTATTTTTATAAACAGAGTTTTTCCTTCTTCCGTTTTTAAAAAAATCCCCGTCCACATGAAAACGCAAACGCATGCTATAAAGCACCGTCAAGAGCATGCCAAACCAACAGGTGGCGATATAATCTCAACCGTAAAGCCATGTTGGCCAATCAGAAGCCTGAAAAAGTTTCCAGTGCACTGTAAAAAGTAATGAGTTTAATATCTGTGTATTATGTTTAGATATAAAGGCCTTTTCAAACTGGGCACAGTAATGGATCCCAGAGATTTAAAAAAAAAAACATTCAATCTGTTGTACAAAAAGACAAGACAAACTGAACAGTATGCCAGCTATACAATAATCTATTCTGAAACTGCTGCTTTGACATTTGAAAAGTGTTAAAAAACAGCATTTTGGTTAAATACTGACATACATATTCTCTTTTGTGTGATTTCTAAAGACTGAACAGAAAACCATGATCAAGAGAGCACCCTCATAGGCCATGTCTTAAACGAGTGGTTTTCACGTCTCTATCACTCATATATTAGACTCTTTGTTTTTGTTCTCTTGCTTATCTAATTTCTTTATTTCTTTTAAACCTCCTTTTTGATTTTTATATTTCTTTCATTTACCTTTATTCTTTTCTGTCCTTCCTTTCTGACTTCTTACCTCTATGTGTTGTTTCCTTTACTCTTCCTTCATCTAAATTGTCAGACTCCTTGTTACCTAATTTCTATTTTCTTTCTTCACATTATTTTTCTTACTCCTCTTTAAAAAGTGTTCAAATGAAAGTTCTGTCATTAATTACTCACCCTCATGTCGTTCCAAACCAGTAAGACCTTCATTCATCTTCGGAACACAAATGAAGATATTTTTGATGAAATCTGAGAATGCTTGTAAACAAGGCACAGTTTTATCTGTGTTCTCCGTCAGAACGCCGGCTGCTGCGTCAGCAGCATCACACACATGCGTCGTGGTACTCGCGTGAACGATGTCCTTACTTTCTTTCTGGGTCTTGAACGTAAGTCCCCAAAAAAGAGCACATAGAATATGAAAAGAAAATGGTAATAATTAGTGCTGGGCATTGACGCACATTTATAAACTATTTTAAATGAAGTTTCTACTCCAAATAATTTTCTGGAATATAAAGATTTAAACGGTGGTTGTGAAAAAACTTGTTTTCATGACATTTGTTCAAACATTAAATACTGAAAAACGGATTACATAAGACATGATAAATTTCATTAAGTTGTACTGTATCGCTCAACATACTTTATGATGCTTACTCACGTTTATTTCATGTTATAACTAGCAGTAAAGAGGAAGATCGATGTTTGTAATCTAGCTTGTAAACCACTGGCTAGCTAGTACGCTAACTGACGGTTACAGTAATGCTCGTCAGTAAAAACAAATAAAATCTGCCTTTTCTTTTCCTCAAAAACGATAACACACACTGTGACAATATAGTTTATAAGTAGATCACCAAAAATTTACCTAATCTTGTGGCCACATTTCGAACATAATCTGACTCTGAAGTTCAGTTCGTTGTCTTCTTCTGGTGATGTTTTGTTTAAACCAACCTTCCGCCACCTACTGGTGCACTTTCGCCACCTATTGGTCTAGAGTTATTAGGGCACATAGTGGGATTGAGGAAATGTATATATATTACATATATACATTTATATTATTTATATTTATATAAAAATATATATAATTTTTTTTACGTCGTCTCCCATCTCCTGTACACGTTCACATTGCGCATACGCAGGGACTCCCAACACATTGAAGAAATTAAAATAGGAGTAGCAGAACACATTGTTTTTGTCATATGCTGCAATTACCAAAATCTAGTAAATATATGAAGTTATTAATATACATATGATGATTGTGAAACGCTCTACTGGATTATGAGGCAGCAACAGCTTGTGGGCAAGCCAAAAAGCTGAAATCTTACTGTTATTTGAACCCTATCACCGGTACCTATGTAACCGGTATGTACTAGAACCGAATCCGAACGCAGATTTCGGTGCCTCATTTCGGTGCCATACCGGAGCGATCGACTGAAATATTGTCCTCTGGTTCTCCGAAACGGACGTAAGAAACATCATCACCGGCACCACACGTGAAAAATAAGTCAAGAGCATGCCAAACCAACAGGTGGCGATATAATCTCAACCGTAAAGCCATGTTGGCCAATCAGAAGCCTGAAAAAGTTTCCAGTAGGCGGAGATAACAGCGCAGGCTCTGACGTCACAAGCCAAAAACTCCGGTTTCGCTGTCTACACGACAACACTGCAACCGGAGTTTTTGAAAATCTTCACCCTGGCAGGCGTTTTCAAAAATGTTCGGCTTCAGTAACCTAGTGCTGCGTTTGCGTGTGGACGAACGGCCAAACCGTGTGCGGTTTTAAAAATAACGGCATTCGTGTGGACAATCTTTGAAGCTAACAATCAACTATGGGTGGCAAGGCACTGTCAAAAGACAAAAAACAATTCAAAACCAATTCCTCATTCATACCAATGGGATATAAATTTTACGGTAATAGAACATATACCACGGTTTCGAAGGGGTGTGATCAGTCAAAGCTGACTCCGGTAGCTCTTGTTGGATGCAGGGTTGCCAAGTCCGCATTTTCTCAACAAATTTGGGCTACTTTTAAACCGTTGCCATGGGTTGATTCTCCCAAGTGGGTTAAAGGTTTGAAATATTGCATAAATTACATTCCCTCCTGGTGGAATGACCTGCCCAGCTCAATCCAAGCAGCTGAGTCCTTAATATTCTCAAGAAATGGCTGAAAACACATCTCTTTCATCTTCATTTGACCCTCAAACTCTAGCACTCTCTATTCTAATGCTACTTCTAATTTTATCTGCTTGTTTTTTTAATTAAAAAACTTGACCCACTAACATTTGCACTCTCTATTCTATTTCTATTCTAATGGCCAATCCATCATTTTTGGGGGGGATTTTTTATTTAATTATTTTTTAATAAGTATCGGTTCAGGCACCGGAACCGTTTTAAAAGTATCGATTTGGTACCGGTATCGAAAAAAAACCAAACGATACCCAACCCTAGTGGTGACATGGAACGCCTTCTTTTACAAAGAGAATGCAAATGGATTTTTGATTTGAGATCTTTATATCCCCTTGGTATGAATGAGGAATTGTTTTTGAATTGTTTTTTTGTGATGTATGTATACAGGAAACATTTATAAGATCTATGGGTAAAATTATGTATGAAACATTTTTTGCATTTTACATTAATAATGTATTAAGGTATTTTTGCATTAAGGAATTTTTACCATTATAATATATTTATAGGAATGTCTTAAGGTAAAATTGGATATATTGTATGGTGCTGTTTTTGTGCCTGCGTACATATTATGATGTCCATGGTGAATATTGATGTTATAATGGGTGCAGGTGTGCACTAATCAATGTGGCACTGAGGAAGAGCTTTTGTCTCGAAAACGTTTTGCACTTTTTCCTTTTGCACTTTGCACTTTTTACGGCCTCTGATTAAGCTTTATAATAAAGATTTTTTGAGGAGGTTTTGCCCTGCATTTGACCGTGTGTGGATTGTTTTTTTCTGCTGGCCTTGTGGTATTTTTGGATCTACGCAACGGACTTACTTTGTGACTTGATATTGGACATCTGGCGCTGCTCCTCTTCTGTGACTTTGATACAGACATCTGACCAGGATCATACAACAATATTAGCAGTGCCTCCCTCTTGACTGCTTGCAGTGGTATAGTTCAAATTGTGCCAGTTCACAGACTACAAGCAAGTCTCGATTGTAAAAATTGACAATACAAATGTAGTTCTAATATTCAGCTGGCTAGGCCTACAAAAACACTTTTACGATAATGCTTTTAGATTTCAATATTGTTCTCAAAATGTATACCAACTAGCAGCTAATGCAGCTAAATTTCTGAAATATTTTCACATAAATCAAGTTGTCTATAACAGCAAATGCTCATTCTATACAATGTTTCTCCAGTTTATATTCAATGTACTTGTCAAAGAACTTGTTGTATCGATTTTTGTCTTGCCTAAGAGCTTGCCCTGAGATATGAGCCTAAAAGACATTAGACCATCTTCATGAGGCAGTTTTCTATATTCATGCAGAGCCTCCTGCAATTGATCAGTTACAGTGACATGTCCCACAGTGTCTTTGTTTCTATGGATTTCATAGCCAGTGGGAAGCTATTGATGGAGAGGACAAATCAGACTAAGTTCCATGCTTGTATTATTGTTTCTACCGGAGGGAAAAGTGAAACATCTGTGCTGTGAGACAGAAGCAAGAGTGAGCTCCTATTGACTTGTTTTGCCCATCTCAAGGTCACTGTTCAACTGCACAGGCAACAATAAGGATTTTTCTTTCCGGTCCTTGACAAGTCATTCTGGCTGAATCAATGCGATTGTTCATGGGAATAGAAAAAAGCACTTGTTAATTTCCTCTTAATTTGCTTTGCAAAATGGCAGATTGAGAATCAAGGTTAAAAACATAGGGCTTGGAATACATTATGTAGATAATATCAACTGCATTATTGTCCATATTTTGTATTACCAAAAACGTTCTGTTCACAACTGACACCTTCAGGTATGTACAGTAAAATAATTTTCTTAAATACATAGCACAATCATCTCTCTATTAGGGCTGCACGATTAATCTAATGCGATTGTCATGCACATCTTGTCAGTAAAGCCGGTTCTGTAATCAGCAGTAATTCTCCATCACGTGCTTTCGGATGGAGCAGCATTTGCTACACAGAGCCGTAGTTCACTGACAAGTTACGCAAAAAAAATCACAGATGATCACAGAACCGTGCTTCACTGAAAGATACGCATGACAATCACAGCTTCTGTCGAATCGCGATTTCGATTCCTTTCCGATTTATCGTGCAGCCTTACTCTCTGTTAGGGCTGTCAAAATGGCTGAAAAACAAAATTCGAATTTTGTACTTAAATATGATCAAAATTCGAATTATATTCTAATTTAAAATGCATAATTTCAGTTAGGGTGAAGAAAAGCGTTTGGCTTCTCTTCTGAGGCCACAAGAGGGTGCATCGAGCAAAATATTACTAATGCACATTTATTCAAAGCTATTCAAAGATAACATGACTATCTGTGAAAAAAATGCATAATGTTTAAAATAATGTTTATAAACCAATTATAATTAATTAAGTTGCTT
>NW_015546111.1:941159-947315 GCF_001515605.1 Sinocyclocheilus anshuiensis | reverse complement strand
CCCCACCTACAATCCCTGCTGGTACGAGACTCGAACCCGCAACATTTGGGTTACGAGTCCGACTACATTATCTTCTTTTGTTTGTCCATATTTTATATTACTGAAAAAGTATCAGAATATGAAATTAATCACCAATTAGTATGAGAATATAAAGTATTCTGATACTTAATCACCAAGGAGGGCACCCAGATATTAAAACAACTGGACGTTTTTTGGTACACTCACCAAAAATATCCTCTTTTCAATAACAAAAATCTACACTTTAGCCTTTAATTTTTTTTTTGGACCTCTACAGTTTGAGTTTTAATTTCATGCACTGCATAATGCAGTCTCATCTAGAGCTGCTGCCAGTCGAAATTATTTGCAATTAGACCATGTACTGTACGCTGTTTTTTCATTGTCTAAAAAATCTCTCAACACATCCTACTTAACAGAGGCCTTGTAGTCACCACCAGCCCTTGACCGACGTGCATAGCTACTACAAATCATACAAATGGAACAAAACAGGAAGGCAAAGCTAAAGGTAACTGATTAAATTAAGTACAACTCAAAAATTCTTATTTTTGTTCTCCACTGAAAAAAAAAAAGTTAATCTTGGAAAACGCTTGGAATTACATGGTGTAAATAATGACAGGATTTGAACTAGCCATGTAAGCATACAACAATTTCTTTAATGAATACTTTTCTAAAATAGTGGACATATGGTGTATACCACACAACAACCAAAATTTCCCATGATGTTTACCATGATGCACCACTGGCGTTCAGCCTATAGCAGGCTGAATACTTGCATGCATCACCTAATCATTTTTCAGACAACTTTTGCGCCGTTAACTTCTGCTTCTTTAATGATGTTCACAATATTCTCCCAGTGACAGGGCCTCACATCAATTGGCACAGCAGACTAATTCATACATCAGATGTGAGTGTAATGCACTGCTACTGCTTCTTAATTAGATGTAGCTCATAAATTCTCACAATTCATTGCTCAGTGAGACAGTTTATGGATATGTTTATTGAGACTTCAAGAGAATAAGTATAGCTAAAGATAAGAATTGTCAATATGAATGTATATAAAAAATAGGAAAAAAAGGATAGGCACAAAAGCATTTAATTATGGCATGAAAGATCACATTAATTAGTGCTAACTGAAGAGACAGTTCTGTTGCACAGGTTCAGCAATGCACATAATTGCAAACAACAGTTCAAACTAAATTCAAAGGTGAACAAGGTTTAATTTAAAAGTTACATTTTCAATGTTTTTTCCTAGCTTATTCTAAAATGAATAGGCATTTTTATTGAATCATAAATAATGTATATAATAACGTACACAATTTAATGATTGCTGTTTCACAAGAACTAGTAATTTTAAATATGTACACTCACAGTCAAAAATCTAAAAATTTTAATAAAAGGAAAGCATGTGTCCAGTCTACATGCTGCATGCACTAAATGTCCTTTTGGAAATAGTTTGGAAATTTAGTCGAAAAAATAAGTAAACTAAAAGTAAGGAAAAAGTACATTTGTTTAAAAAAAAGTTTAAAATAAATAACAACATTTAAAAAGTATGTCAACTTTTTGGTCATTCGTAAATTTTTCACCATAGTGGGATACAGGAGGATGAAAAATTAAATGGCAGAATCAAACCAGTGCCTGGACTTCATTCATATTAAACAGTGTTTATTATGTGAATTAATTATACTGTCCCAAAGTCTTAAAACAGATACTTTCCAACTGACATAAGAAAGTTAACATAAATATGCTAATTAAAATCAAAATGGATTGCGTTGTATTTAACAGGCTCTTGCACTGCGCTACAACTAATCAAAACACACCAGTCCAACAGTTTGCTAAAAAGAACATTATTTTGTGTATTTGGTGTAATGCAATGTGTTTATAATAATAATAATAATAATAATAATTAGTTACATTTATATAGCGCTTTTCTGGGTGGTGAAAGCCGATCCGGTGATCCACAGCACAAAGTTGTTGTATTTCCTCAGCAACCAGCACGGATCAGCTCCAGGCATGACGAAACCATATGGCCTTCCTCTTTTGGAAGGCCAAACAAAGTAGTTTAGCTTTCACAACGAAACACACAGCTCCTTCACGACATGGCGGCGGCAACAACAATACTACAGCGAGAATAAAAGTTACACCTTCTTTCTTTGCATGAACATTTGGGCGGCATTATGCAAATCTTCCCACATCGTGACGTAGATATGTGGGGGCGTGTTAGAACGAGCCGTTTTTGAAATCGCATCATATGACCACTTTAATTGTTTTCATTGTCATAAAATCTGGTTTGGGCATTATTCCATGCATCTGGATCTTTTGCATTCTCTGGATATTTAGATGAGATCCTACTAATAAATTCTAAAGTTTGTAAAGAACTAAGCTAAACAAGGGCTAAGTTAAATGTAGGCAATGTAGTTAATGTATTGCTGAACGCAATAACACAGACTGGCATTTACATATGTAGCTGTCTTGAGCTGAATGAAACTCAGAACACGACGCACTTCAAGTGATTATTTCAAGTCATTAAACATGTCTTATCTAGCTGCATGTTTCTGAAATTGCCTAGTAAAAATCATTTGTTTTGGTGTTTGTTTGAAAACCTTGTAAATGCAGCCTCCATATTTCTAGCACAGTTATAAGACAGAGATCAATAATAATGTTCTTGTTATACCATTTTGTTGATAATCAAAGGTACTTAATTATCAAACTACATTTACCTAATCCCGTTGTGCAGTTAAGGATATACTTGACTTTTACTTCAGCCCTTCCATGATAAAAAGAAAGTTTAATAACTCCAGAAACACATTTTGTTAGTTGTTTTTTTTTTGTTTTGTTGCAGAGTGTTAAGTTATGAAGCTGCTCAGACAAGAAGGAGCAGAAGGAATGCCGAGATAGCTTTGAATAAGATGATACAGAGGCACAGATGATTATAATGGGAATCATAATGTACGTTACATCTTTATTGGAGTTCTCAATTTCTCCGCAGCCACAATAAACATGATTCTCAGGGGACCCTCTTGCTTAATGTGCAGGCAGAGCAGCTTGGAGCCTAAGTCACAAAGAAGCGCTATAAAACTAAGATGCAGAGCTGCCTTAGAAGATGAAAGGACAATGCAGAAATCACAGAAATGTGTGCAGTATTGCTGCAACTCTTTCTTACGGGATACTCTGCTGTATCCTGTAATAAATCAAGCATTCCTTTATTCAGACAGTATTGTGCACTGGAGTGTACCGCTGAAAATGAATTATCCACAACCTTAATTGTCCCCCTGCTGGATTGATATGCGTATGAAACTGCTGAGCCCACTAGATGATTAAGTCCTACAAGGGCGTACATTTACCCCCCAGTGTATTTGAAAGCTTGTCAGGCAGTAATTCTATATTGCTTTGCCAATTAAAAGATCTGATTAGGTATGGAGTTTTTAATTAGAATGCCTTAAAATGCCATCAGGACCTTTTGGAATGGCTGTTCAAATACGTAAAAGCCTGAAAATGGATCCTGAGGCTAGCTGGTATAAGAACTTGCAATAACTATCAAATGCTGGACTTCCTCAATGAAAATGCATTTACCAAAATGAGGGTTTTATAGTAGACTCTCTTCATGGAACCCTTGTCTTGAGTAACCCAACTACTGACTAAATGACAGCAGTTGGGTTCAAAAAACAAATAATGGTGTAGCAGTTATATAACAGTTATATAAAACCACTTTGATGATAATTAAATGTGTATAGACTTCAGTTGTGCACCATCCAGTATTGGTTAGAATTAAAATTATTTTTAAATTGTATTCATGAATAAAATTCCTTTGAATAAAAAATTAAATTGAATTTAATTGAACTTTAAGGTAAGATAAGGTACTAAATAAGATGCCGAATTGCAATTTAATTGCAATTAAAATTAACTGAAAAACTAACTATTTCTTTAACTAGACAAACTGTTTGTCAAGACAGTTTTTAATGCTGGCTTGACAAAGCCATGTTTGAAAGTTTGAAAAAAAGTTTAAGACATCTTGAAGTTCATGTCATTTCAATTCAACTTAATTCCACTTCCTGTGGGGTGTGGCAAGTTCAATTTAAATTCCCATTTGTAAAGTAAAAACAAACCAGATCAATTATGAATTTTGTACAATCCTGATAGACTTTGTGATCAGAATTTATATCCATCCAAAAGTTAATGGTATTCACTATTTAACAGGCATAATTTAGATGATTATGTCTGTGAAATAGTTAATACCTTTAACTAAATTCTCACTCAGATGGACAGATTTACTTCTTAGAATCAAGCACATTAAATAGTTTCTAGCATGAATGTTTTTAATATTGGCTAACAATCCACCCTGCTTCCTCCATTCCATCAAATCATTCAGTGGCAAATCCATTTTATGGATTCACAATTCAATCTCATATTTGCAATATTTGTAAATGTTATTGTGATGAAATCAGGGACACTTTATCGAGTGAGCCAAATGGAGCATTTTACAATTTTTCAATCCAGGGATTGTCAATGCACAACAACCACCCAGTTGCTCCCTTTAGAAAATCCTCTGAATTGCACACATAAAATATTCAGTCCCTAAAAGTGTTTAGGAACACTATGGACATGAAATGTCAAGCTCAGACAGTGTGACTGAAACGAGGCCTTAAAGCAGCACTATGTAACTTTTGGCGCTCTAGCGGTTAATAAACAGAACTGCACACATCCCGCGGAAGAACATTCCAACCGGAGCTACTTCTCTAAGTTTATGTCTATGGCGATTCACGCAGGTATGTGTTACCCGACCAGACCCGACCAGGCTACAATAGTCCAAATATAAGTACTTATTATAAGTGTACCGTAGTGATTCGGAATAAGACAAAAACGCGGTTTGGAAGATGAATTCATGATGTACTCGCTCATTATATACATTTTGCTCATTTTGAACACAGAAAAATTACATAGTGCTGCTTTAAAGTAAAACGATTAAAAACTATTAACATTCAACATGTGAAACGACTGGCAGTTCAGTATACCTTTATTCCAGAGTTTGCGTTTAGCTAAAAGATATTTTAGCGTAAGTTTCCTTAAAGAAATAGCAGTAATTTGGGTGTTACTTCTCTCATTTGCATAGGTTGTGTGGTGTTTACAATGGAAGGAATATTACCAAGGGCATGTGCTCATGCAAGAAACGTTCATTACAAGTATCGCACTCAGACAGCCGGCTGCCCATTCTTGTGCATGAAAACCAGTCATTATACTCAGAAAGTGTGTTTGTGAATGTGTGTGAGAGAGAGATAGTGAGAGCGAAACCCACCAGACTCAAACTTTCATCTGTGGCCATTCTGACTGCATTCTGTCCACATTTATCTGTTAATGTCAAACGATTTTGCTAACAGTGCTGCTGGTTAGACCGCTCTAATTGAGGTGCAAACATTACAGGTAGGGGAGAGTGGGGTAAGATGAGCCATTTTTTACTTATGTGGTCCTCAAGACAAGGGAAAATTAGGCAGAAGTACAATGAAAGTATCTAAAGCAATTTCAGAATGTTTCTTATTTTAAATGACCAGAATGTGTTTATGACAAAGGGTTCTAAAAACATGGCTTCTTATTAAAAAATTGTTTCCTTGGCTCAATTTGCCCCAGGTAATTTGACCCGTGTCAGTGGGTAAGATGCACCATCTGGGTGAAAACTGACCATCTGACTAAATCTGATTCAAACCCATGAAAAATTTTAAAGGGGTCATATGATGCAATTTAAAATTTCCCTTTCTCTTTGGAGTGTTATAAGCTGTTTGTGCATAGATAAGATCCCTAAAGTTGCAAAGACTAAAGTCTCAAACTCAAAGAGATATTCTTTATAAAAGTTAAGACTTGTCCATGCCCTCCTAAAATGCCTCGTTCTAACACGCCCCCACATGTCTACGTCACTGTGTGGGAAGATTTGCATAACACCACCCAAATGTTCACGCAAAGAAAGAAGGCGTAACTTTGATTATCGCTGTAGTATTGTTACCGCTGCCGCCATGCCGTGGAGACGTTGTGTTTCGTTGTGAAAGCAAAACTACTTTGTTTGGCCTTCCAAAAGAGGACACGACTAGAAATCCGTGGTTAAGTTGTATTTACAACACTGTTCCAGAACACTTCAACCCAAATATTCAGATG
>NW_015546111.1:940830-941021 GCF_001515605.1 Sinocyclocheilus anshuiensis | reverse complement strand
TCCAAAAGAGGACGATATCCACTTCGTCATGCCTAGAGCTGATCCGTGCTGGTCGCTGAGAAAATACATCAACTGATACAATACAAAACTACTTTTTTTTGGCCTTCCAAACATCAATCGCCGGATCGGCTTTCACCGTGGACGAAGCAGAGTCCAGCCCGGGGTCGTCACATGTGGTTGCCGCAAGCCCG
>NW_015546111.1:910673-932601 GCF_001515605.1 Sinocyclocheilus anshuiensis | reverse complement strand
AACAGAAAGGAAAAAATGAAGCAACAAAGCCGACGCTTTCAAAGGAATTCCACTCATCAATATGGCAATTCAAGTTCTAAATACAAAACAATCACAATAAATAAAAAAGAAAACAACAAGGAAGAAAATCATTACATAAACACTAAGTATGCACAAAACAACAACAACAAAAAAAACTCTACTGACCCCCAGGGGCTGAGGCTCCTCACAGAAGGAGTGATCACCAGAATTAGTTATCCAAAAGCACACTCCCGGACACACAACCAAACTCTCAAGAGTGTCACACAGCACACATACAAAGATCCACATCCCAGCTCCAGAAATAGACCAGAAATGAGTAAATAAACTTTTCAAAACTCTAATGATTTAAACACAAGTGACCAGACAACTGAGTTCACATCTCACACTTCTGACTTTTTTTTTCTTGCAATTCTGAATTTTTTTCTCGTAATTATGAGTTTGCATCTCACAATTCAGATTTTTTTTCTTGCAATTCTAAGTTAATATCTTGCAGTTCTGTCTTTTCTTGCAATTCTGATTTTTTTTTCTTTCCAATTCTGAGTTTACGTCTTGCAGTTTTTTCTCGCAATTCTACATTTTTTCTTGCAATTCTGAGTTTACGTCTTACAATTTTTTCTCGCAATTCTGAATTTTTTCTTGAAATTCTGAGATTTTACGTCTTGCAGTTTTTTTCTCGCAATTCTGAATTTTTTTCTCGTAATTATGAGTTTGCATCTCACAATTCAGATTTTGTTTCTTGCAATTCTAAGTTTATATCTTGCAGTTCTGTCTTTTCTTGCAATTCTGATTTTTTTTTCTTTCCAATTCTGAGTTTACGTCTTGCAGTTTTTTCTCGCAATTCTACATTTTTTCTTGCAATTCTGAGTTTACATCTTGCAATTTTTTCCTCACAATTCTGATATTTTTCTCGCAATTCTGAGATTTTACGTCTTGCAGTTTTTTTCTCGCAATTCTGATTTTTTTTCTTGCAATTCTAAGTTTATATCTTGCAAGTTCTGTCTTTTCTTGCAATTCTGATTTTTTTTTCTTTCCAATTCTGAGTTTACGTCTTGCAGTTTTTTCTCGCAATTCTACATTTTTTCTTGCAATTCTGAGTTTACGTCTTGGAATTGTTTTTCTCATCTCACAATCTCACAATTCTGACTTTTTTTTTCTTGCAATTCTGAGTTTACATCTTGCAATTTTTTCCTCACAATTCTGATATTTTTCTCGCAATTCTGAGATTTTACGTCTTGCAGTTTTTTTCTCGCAATTCTGAATTTTTTTCTCGTAATTATGAGTTTACATCTCACAATTCAGATTTTTTTCTTGCAATTCTAAGTTTATATCTTGTAGTTCTGTGTTTTTTTGCAATTCTGATTTTTTTTTTCTTGCAATTCTGAGTTTACGTCTTACAATTTTTTCTCGCAATTCTGAATTTTTTCTTGAAATTCTGAGATTTTACGTCTTGCAGTTTTTTTCTCGCAATTCTGAATTTTTTTCTCGTAATTATGAGTTTGCATCTCACAATTCAGATTTTGTTTCTTGCAATTCTAAGTTTATATCTTGCAGTTCTGTCTTTTCTTGCAATTCTGATTTTTTTTTCTTGCAATTCTGAGTTTACGTCTTACAATTTTTTCTCGCAATTCTGAATTTTTTTCTCACAATTCTGAATTTTTTCTCACAATTCTGAGTTTACATCTCACAATTTTTCTTGCATTTTTGAATTTATAGCTGTAGATTCTGCGTTTACATCTCACAATTCTGAGAGAAAAACTCTGAGGCAGGAAAAATTCTTGTGACATAAGCATGCTTCCATAGTATTCAACTAAAGCACACTGTGTACTGTATCCCACAATGCAGTGCGCTCAACTTGACCTTCTGTTTCAATGTGACATCAAGCATGATTTCAAACATGATTTTAATTGAAGCCCAGGATGTGTTCGGTAATGCTGAGCACTTCACTGACACACACGCTGCAGTCTGCTGTGCATTTTCATTATGGTTCAGCGGTTTTATAGGGTCTAATGTCATGCTTCAGTATTTTTAGATCATAGAAACAGGAAGTTCTGTATGTTATGTTTTAGTAAGTAGTTAACTTTTCAACTTTTAATGAGACCAAGAGTGATGATAATGTGAAACTGTCCCCACAGAACAACAACAACAACAACAACACACACACACACACGGTTTCCCAGCGGACACAAACAGTATGTCTGTAATGAGATGTGCTTATGGCACACACACACCCCATGAGGACGAGCTGTGTGTTTGGAGCTTGAAGGCATGTTCACACACAACAAACTCAAAAATTTGGAAATATTTTTCCTATAGCATGATGTCAATGGGTATATTTTTGTTTTTCTGTGTTTTCATGATATTCACTATTATCATTTTAATATTTTGAATTAGCTTTTCCTCTTATATTTTCAGTTTTCATTCTAATTATTTTATGTGGTTTTGTCATATTCTAGTTTTTTTAAGTTTTGTTTACTGTTTAGGTTTTAAACATTTTTATTTTATTTTTATTTCAGTTTTAGTTTTTACTTCAGTTTTTATTTATTTTATTATTTCAACTTAAACTGGTCTCAGTTAGTTGCCAAGGCAACATTTCTGGTTTTCTTTTTTTTTTTTTTCCTAATGTTACTTTTAACTTTTACTTAATTCACTTTACTTTAAAATTTTAACACTTAGTATTAATGTTACTTTCATCTAATGTTACGTTTTTTTTCATTAAAGTTTTTATTTAAATTAAGAAAAATTATTTTAATAATCTCTGTTTTAATTAACAGTATTAACCCTGTTGGTTTATTTATACACACACACACTGAGTTAACTCTCTGACTGAACTACACAAACTATACAGCCATATTTACACAACATTTACTATTCGTGTTAAAGGGCAAATCAATCAGGATTGTGATTGTTTTATTTGTAGAAATGATCCCAAAAACTAACTTCTGACTGTTTTGGGTGCAATATGTTTTGATTAACATTATAAATGATTTCAGGGGAGAAATATAATCATATAAATGTGCAAATAAAGCTGGAAACTTGTATAATAACCTGTAAGTTATTATAGCTAACTAAAATTAAAGCCATAAAAATATTTCACTACTTGAAATAAAATAAACATTAACATTAAAATAAATGTTAATGTTTCTCATTTTCATTTAGTAAGTACTAAAATAACAAAAATTAAACAAACTAAAATTAATAAATAAAAATTAATAAAAAAGTATACAGACATTCAAAAAAACTAATAAAAATTATAATTAAGTGGAAACAGAAAATATTAAAATGGAATCAAATTCAAAATATTAACAAAAACTATTATAGTAAATCAATATACAAACAAAGTCTCAAACATATAAACTTTATGTGCATCTGTAAACTGTATAAACATTTTTGCTGTTTTTTTTTTTGGATCTGATTGTTAATCATTTCTATCCTCACAGATATGGGAAAATTGTGTCTACTAAGGCCATCCTGGACAAGAACACAAACCAGTGCAAAGGTAAACACCTGTTTTTATGTTTTTATTATATAATATTAAATTGCTTATGTGGTAATTGCACTAGTGAAGCGGACTAGTACATCTACATGTTTTCTGGTTGTTTTAGCTTTAATATAGGGATGGGCATTTTAAAAAATATATTGTATTCAAATATTTGGGCTCATAAAAAAACGAATATTCGAATATTCATTTATTTAAATTATGTTTAACGAGAAAGACGTTATTTTTTAGTAATCAGGTTTTTGACACCATATCTGAACAAGCTTATGATTAGGAATTATACACAACAATGTTCTACAACAACGTTGCGTTATATTTCAAGGTTTTCTTTTAGTTGAAAACGTGTGTAAACAAAACAAATATCTCAACTGTTAATCATTTTGAAACATTTGAAGCAGACAGGGTTAACCTTACAGTAGTACTCAACACTGATTACTGTCAGAATTTCAAAATCCTTCATCACTTGAACTAATATTTTAATAATGTCATTTAAAGCACAGCCACCACAAAATCAGACTTCAGCACCTCTTTTTACTTTGAGACCATTCTGAGGTTAAATACAGATTTAAAATCACAACAAGAAATAGTTTAATAGCTGTAATACTGTTTTTGAAATCAAATCTTTGCATAGTTATGACAGGAAACACTGGAATCTAACAATGCTTTGGAAAAACAGTTATATGATGCAAATGATGCAATTTAAAATTTCCCTTTCTCTTTGGAGTGTTATAAGCTGTTTGTGCATAGATAAAGTTGCAAAAGTTGTAAATACGTCACGATGTGGGAAGATTTGCATAACACCACCCAAATGTTCACGCAAAGAAAGAAGGCGTAACTTTGATTATCGCTGTAGTATTGTTACCGCTGCCGCCATGCCGTGGAGACGTTGTGTTTCGTTGTGAAAGCAAAACTACTTTGTTTGGCCTTCCAAAAGAGGACGATATCCACTTCGTCATGCCTAGAGCTGATCCGTGCTGGTCGCTGAGAAAATACATCAACTGATACAATACAAAACTACTTTTTTTTGGCCTTCCAAACATCAATCGCCGGATCGGCTTTCACCGTGGACGAAGCAGAGTCCAGCCCGGGGTCGTCACATGTGGTTGCCGCAAGCCCGCCGGCCGTTCCTCACTTAAGCCCGCCAGCCGCCGCCATAGGCGCGGGAAGTGGGGGTGCTGAGGGTGCTGCAGCACCCCGTTTTTTTATGTGGGCAACTGTTAAACTGTTGGGAATATTGTGTCTATTTACATTAAGTGTTGTTGGCAGAGGCTATTTACACCAGCTTCACCCACCAACGTGTGATTGGGCTAGTCAACATTACAAAAGACGGTCACCAGTTGTCAGATTCAGTGGCATAGATGATAAAGCGTTTGTCATATCGACGTGATCGACCCGGGTTCGAATCTGCCTTTTGGCAAACTTTTTTTCTCCCTCTTCAAATTTCAAATCACATCAGAAAAGCATTTATTTTTAATAAAAATGAAGGAAACGATAAAAAAGTTGAAAATAAAGTATCGGGTAGGGTTGTCCCAATAAGGTGGCATCCATTAAATAATTTTAATTAAAATTAAATTTACACTCAATAAGTTATTGCATACTGTTTTATAATGTATTACAATGCTGAGGTGCAGATAATTGCCACTATTCTGTAATTAGCAGAATATCCTGCTATTTTAACAGTATAAATAGAATCTAGCTATTTGCACTTAGTGTAAATAGCATATCACTAAAAAATACTGCCATTTTCACTTAGTGTAAATAACATCTATCGCTAAAAAAATATGCTATTTAACTTAGGCTCTATCGTGAGTAATTATGTCCCCACTGGATGCAGCAAATGCCTCGTTTGTAATGGGTTTTATTGGTGTCTCATCACACCGGGACACGTCATCACAGTATGGTAAGGGGTGTAACATTTCCGTCACACACTTGAGGTATTCGGCCAATCACAACGCACTGGATAGCTGGCCAATCAGTGTAAACCTCACTTTTCAGAACGATGAGCTTTGTAAAAATCGACGCGTTTCAGAAAGGCAGGGCATAGAGGAGCAACAAAAATGTACATTTTGTGGAAAATAATGTGTTTTTTTTACCTTAAACCGCATAAACACATTGCATTACACCAAATACACAACATAATGTTCTTTTTAGCAATGTCATATGACCCCTTTAAAGATAATTTGCCTCTTTTAATAACAAAAAATTAAACAACATAAAACAACATAAAACAAACCAAATGACATTTAATGACATTTAAATTTCAATCTTTAATTGTTTGCATTTCTGAAACAACACCAAAGTTGTAACCTTCCCAAAAACAGACTAGATTGCTGAGTAAAATTAAATAAAACCTGAATTAGAATGAAGGAATAAATATCACTGAAACTACTAAACATTTTAGTCAAAATATTCTTGGCATGGTAGCTTTTCTGCAATGTGTAACAGGTCATTAGGGACTACAGGTGGAAAGATATATATGATTATAATGTGATGAAAAGCATCTTCTGGTTCTTATCAGAGAAGGATTTGGTGCACTTGTACATTGTCTTTATCAAGTAAATTACAAATAATATGTATATATAGACCTTTTTTCAGTTAGTAAACATTGTGACGTTTTTTATGGGCAGAGCTTAGGTGGAGGCAGAAAGATTCCCCTGACCACTTCACTAACACTAGCTACCAAGTTTTGTTTGCTTGTTTTTAACAATGACTGGAGAAAATTAGATTTTATCTAAATATGTAATGTCACTTACTGTCCAGGATCGTGATTTTTATTTGAAAATCTTGACTTTAACGGAATGAACCAGATTGGCCGACTTGTACACACTCACTCAATGGATGGACGATCTGACAGGAGTGGCCTGACACACCTACCAGATAAAGTAAATAGAAACTTAGGGCATATAAATCTTTAGATGCCTGTAAAGGCGGGCGTACACGGTGCGATTTTTGCTGTCGTACGAGCTCGCAGGCGATTTTTTTCTCTCAGGAGAAAATCGCTGATGCTCGCATGGTCGCGGCTCGTACCGTGTGAGAAGAATTACGGGCCGATCATTTGCTGACTGAGCGCTTGAGTTTCGCACTCTGTCAAGGGATCTGTGCTATTTTTCAATTCATCTCAATGGATGCGCAGCGCACCTGTATTTGACGCACCGTAAACTCTAGTGTGAAGGCGCACGACTCGCCGTCGCTTTGTTGAGAGCGCCGTTTCTCACACGTGCAAAGAGAGAGAGCGAGAGAGAGTGAGAGTCTTACATACCATGCTGAATCGACGCATTACATGTAAACGATATTCTTTTTTTTTACCTTAAACCGCATAAACACATTGCATTACACCAAATACACAACATAATGTTCTTTTTAGCAATGTCATATGACCCCTTTAAAGATAATTTGCCTCTTTTAATAACAAAAAATTAAACAACATAAAACAACATAAAACAAACCAAATGACATTTAATGACATTTAAATTTCAATCTTTAATTGTTTGCATTTCTGAAACAACACCAAAGTTGTAACCTTCCCAAAAACAGACTAGATTGCTGAGTAAAATTAAATAAAACCTGAATTAGAATGAAGGAATAAATATCACTGAAACTACTAAACATTTTAGTCAAAATATTCTTGGCATGGTAGCTTTTCTGCAATGTGTAACAGGTCATTAGGGACTACAGGTGGAAAGATATATATGATTATAATGTGATGAAAAGCATCTTCTGGTTCTTATCAGAGAAGGATTTGGTGCACTTGTACATTGTCTTTATCAAGTAAATTACAAATAATATGTATATATAGACCTTTTTTCAGTTAGTAAACATTGTGACGTTTTTTATGGGCAGAGCTTAGGTGGAGGCAGAAAGATTCCCCTGACCACTTCACTAACACTAGCTACCAAGTTTTGTTTGCTTGTTTTTAACAATGACTGGAGAAAATTAGATTTTATCTAAATATGTAATGTCACTTACTGTCCAGGATCGTGATTTTTATTTGAAAATCTTGACTTTAACGGAATGAACCAGATTGGCCGACTTGTACACACTCACTCAATGGATGGACGATCTGACAGGAGTGGCCTGACACACCTACCAGATAAAGTAAATAGAAACTTAGGGCATATAAATCTTTAGATGCCTGTAAAGGCGGGCGTACACGGTGCGATTTTTGCTGTCGTACGAGCTCGCAGGCGATTTTTTTCTCTCAGGAGAAAATCGCTGATGCTCGCATGGTCGCGGCTCGTACCGTGTGAGAAGAATTACGGGCCGATCATTTGCTGACTGAGCGCTTGAGTTTCGCACTCTGTCAAGGGATCTGTGCTATTTTTCAATTCATCTCAATGGATGCGCAGCGCACCTGTATTTGACGCACCGTAAACTCTAGTGTGAAGGCGCACGACTCGCCGTCGCTTTGTTGAGAGCGCCGTTTCTCACACGTGCAAAGAGAGAGAGCGAGAGAGAGTGAGAGTCTTACATACCATGCTGAATCGACGCATTACATGTAAACGATATTCTTTGTTGTTTTTTCCTGTAAATGGGTGCCTTCCACTCCTCCCATGTGTTTCTCCTTTTCACAGTCTGGAAGAAATGATGGGTGGTTCGAAAATACAAGGTCACATGACAGTAAAAGTGTACTGTTGCCAAGATACAGGGGGTGGGGTCAACTTACCCAACTCTCCCCTATAGGGCAAATTAACAGGCAGAACTTTGTGATTCACGGAGGCTATTTTAGGTGGCAGCGATATTAGAATGCATCTAGTTGTCACTGCAGAACTCAGGTTGTTTGCATCAAGACAAAGGCCAGCAATGAATAATGAAATGTCACAGCAGACAGCATTAGCAATGGGCCAAAAAAACCCTAGTAGGAATTAACTTCTCTGTATCAGCTCCTACATTGTCTTTCACACCATTACATTAGATTGCATCACAAACAAAATCACGGCGACATCAATCCAAAACAATTGACCCATTACGGAAAATGGTGGTGCTATCACGATCCCATTAACTTCATTTGCACAAGACCACTCGATAACATCGGTCAGCAGGATTAAAAATAAAGATTAGCATGGGAATTAGTCTAATTTGCTTAAAATGCTGACACACATCTGACACGGGTACCGTCGGATCTTTTGAGATAGGATGAGCAGTGTGATGGACCTAATGTGTTTATTATTATGCTCCAGGAAAGGAACTCTGGGGACAGGAAATAAATCTTCCTTTTCTCAGCTTCAGTTTCAGGGCTTTAAAGGTAATTTCCCTGAAGCTGATGCTGATTTATAGATTGAAGCGAGGTGGAGGTTTTATAAACTAAAGATAAAATATTAAAAACGTTGAAAGTTCGCAGCACAGCTCGGCTATCAGTTACAGACTGGTGGAAAGAGTACTGAAAAAATATACTCAAGTAAAAGTACCATTACCTTCCAAAAAATGTAGTGCGAGTAGAGTAAAAGTACTTGTCCAAAAAAACTACTTGAGTAAGAGTAAAAGAGTAGCCTATTTAAAAGTACTCATGAGTATTGAGTAGTGAGTACTGAGCTGTGGATTCTACCCCGATAATAAATGCTGTACACCGCAATTTATACATTTTAAAAACGTACATTCTGTAATTCATATTATCTTGTTTGTCATAAAGAATGAAGAATATCTTTCATCCAGCAGTTTTAATTTTGACTGCCAACTCTTTAAAATACATCAAAACAGCACGGAAACAGTATTCAGTTGAAGAAAAGATGAAAGTTATTCTCAGTACAATCATCCCCATTTAAATCATAAAGTTTGAAAAAAATTATTTAAAATCATGTGTAAGGCCACTGAGACAGCATGCTGTTGTTGCACATAAAATATTACTCAAACTCATCAAAAGTCAACAAGTTCCACAAGCAACAACGACTTATCCAAGTGACTGCTGCAGAACGCTCGCGAGAGAGGCAGCGCAGATCGCGCGTCTCATAAGCGAGTGGGAATTTATCGGCCATGATAAACAGTTGGCGGTTAAAGTTTTCTATGCACAATTTGATTTGACGAAAGTCACGATACCTATTACTATCTATCCAATCACGTTTATGGATATACTTATATTTATTTTATATAAAATTAAATTAAAATAAGCATGTAACGACCACAAACGGAGGAAAATAGCAGAGTAAAAGTACCAATACATCACTTAAAATGTACTCAAGTAAAAGTAAAAGTACACAATTTTTAAACTACTCAAAAAAGTACAATTACTGATAAAAAACCACTTAATTACTGTAACGTGAGTATTTGTAATTCGTTACTTCACACCCCTGGTTACAGATGATGGCTTCCACCTATTCATCCTTTTAAGTGAAAAGCGATTCACTGAAACTCCTTTCTTTGAAAAGCAACAAGGAAGTCACGCAAAACGTGAGACATTACTCATGAATTCTAGGATGAATTTTCAGTCGCAGAATAATCATGGACTAAATTGTACAGCCAGTAGCTATTTGACAGATTAGGTTTTGCCTGTGTTTTGCTGAAACCTGTATTAAACTTGTATAAAAGTACTAAAAAAGCTGAGCATTCAAACTTTATAGGTCTTTATCATACACTGGCAGTCATTGACTGCCTCTTTTGTTGACAAACGCTATGCTACGGTGTTATACGCTGAAGGCTTTCATTTCCCATCATACTGAATGCAGTAGTTCTCAGCATACTGGCAACAAGACCATCATTCGTTTCAATTTAACAATATAGAACGATGCAACGTTGTACATTATGACATCCCCGACCAAAAAATAAATACTTGCACTTGATCAGTACATCTTTAGATTGCCAAATGGTTGCCAACCTCATCTTAGTCACAAGCATGTGACTAAAATTCCACATATAGGCTATCAAACATATACAAAGCACTCTGGGCAGAACAGATATTGTTCAGAAATGTAGATAGGTTGCAGGAGATTAACTATAGCTATGTTTCCATCCAAAGTTGCGAAATTAACTTATGCCCAAATTGGAATATCGCATAAAACATTTGCAAATAAAGCACTGTTTTCATCCAACGAGTCAAAGAGAACAAAACAGTCACTTCCTGATGAACAGGCACTAAATATCACTAAGAAAAGTAGGAGAAGCAACCGAATGTAATACTTTTTCATATATAATAAATTACTTGCTGCGCCTCAGAGCGAGCAGACAAAACACAATAAATGTGGTCATGGCTTTCGGAGGTGGATGCCTGCTGTTTGGGAACGCAGTCATGTAAGACAGTTCTGGGAGACAATAATATAGAATTACTTTGACGACAGACTTTGCTCAGGCATTTCAGAATGACAATAACAACATTTCAGATGCTGTGCAATGAGATCGGTCCGCTAGTTAGTCAAGTTATGCCGTTCCATTGCGAAAAGTCACGTGATAAGTCATGCGCATGGAGGAATTTATTCAGCAAATGTGTTTCTATCTCGCATTAACTCTTTTTTGCACAAGTCAAAACCACCTCAAGCAAGTGTAAAAACCTTTTTTTTTTTTTATTTGGCATTTCCATCACTCGTTTTTGATGCAATACTTCAAAATGTGCATAAAAACAGGGAGATGGAAATATCTAGGGATGAAACGATTACCTGTTTGATGATAAATCATGATAAAATTCCCCACAGTTAGTATTACCATTTCATATTTTAATTATCATTAAAAACCGTATTTGATTACCTCGATTTCAACAACTAAATTAATAAATTATTATTTATTACTAATATTAATAATAAATAAATACTGTCCAGCATTAAGCAAAGTTTAAGCAGTTCTGTTTTTTTTGTGAAAACATGGCGGAAAGCTGGGAGGTTGAATTAATTAATTATATGAATGTACATCTGAAGGTTCTGTCTTCAGAAAAGATTTGATGTCATTTTGTTTTCATCTTCACTATGTAATACCTAATAAAGTAGTGTTCTTAATCGCAATGTTCCTTTGTCCACAGAGGTTAAGGGGAAGCAGCTCTAATTCTGCTGTTCCATAAGTGCCACCTAGTTTCAGAGAGTGGATTTACAGAGTTACATTTACATTCAGCCTGGGTGCAGTGTTTGTCTGGCCGAATTTGCATGCCCTGCTCAGTGTTAATTTCGTTGAGGAATAATTTTCGTCAACGACAATTTTTTCACCGACGATAACGAACTAAAACTCTTTTTGAATGACAAAAACTATGACGTAAATCTATTGACTAAATGTTAGGGAGGGACAATTTGGGAAGAGATTCATTCAGAATGAATCTGCTGTGTGGTTCAGAGGTTAGATGCGTACATATGAACCGGCGGGACATAAGCTAACATACACTTGCAGCACGTCGCATAAAACGTAAAAAAATGTCAATATGTGGGAGTAAGAGAAGAACAGACATATGGCTAAATCTGACGACGCAGGAGAGAACTCAATTCGGTTCCGGTTTTCTGAGCGCAGACACTGAAGCACAGACACAGAAAGCGCGTCTCACAGCGCGCGAGTACTCTTTCGCGTCACATGAACGGAGAATTACACACAAAATGAATTGTCTGTTTTGACTAGTATTCACGTAAACACAGTTGACTACGTCTTAAGTGAACGCAAACAGTGGAGAGAACGTGTATCAGTACATTGCATCCATTGCAGCTGTGCATTCGGTTTTAAAGGGACAGCAGCCTAATTTAGTTGCTATTGTCCGAGTCATTGATGTTAATCAAGCAACAAAAGGAAGATAGAAAATCACGCACTGCTCTTGACTGAAAAACTTTAGTAGCCCTAAAGATTAATCTAAATTTATTTATGGAAATAAATATGTCTGCTTGAAAGAATAAGAATATAGTTAAAAAGTTGCTATAAAGAATGCATAATTAGCATATATAACCATTGGTATTTCATTAAAAAGAAGACCATGTTCTTGTTCTTTATGAGAAGTGGTTTTATTTCATTTTAACAAAGTCATGTTGTGTGTCACCGCAGTTAAATTGGTGTCTATCATGATAAAACCTTAATATCAAACCTATATAATGAGTTTGTAAATTTTAGAGAAATGCTTAATAAATGCACTGTAACTAAACCCATTAGATTTTAGCCGACTAAATTTACTGTAGATTTAGTCGACTAAAATCTTGTGATATTTAGTTGACTAAAACTAGACTAAAACTAAAAACAATTCAGATGACTAAAATATGACTAAAACTAAATGGCATTTTAGTCAAAAGACTATGACTAAAACTAAATAAAATTTGCTGTCAAAATTAACACTGCTGTAAATTTTGACCGGTTGATGAAAAACAAGCTCATGTGGATTCTACATATTTAAACAATTCAGATGAGGTATCTTGAATTATTTATGGAGCAGATAAAATACATAAAATCATTTATTAATCTATTATCAATTTGACTTAACCCTTTTCTTTATTTAAAGTGTGAAATGTGAGGTTTACCATTTTATGAAACTTTTTCAAAGCTTTATTTGAACATTTCGTACATGTTAGATAAACTGTTGTCAGTCATGTTGTCATTTAAAATCCGAACATCATTGGTAATGTTGTTGTTTTAGTGTTTATGCAAACAAAAAATACATTTATTTGTTGATTTTGAATATAAACTTTAATAAAATGATTTATGTGTCAGAACTTTTTGAACATTTCCAGAAATGCCAGTTCTTTTGCATTTAATTGAGCGAAACGTAGACTACACTGTGACCCAGACAAAAAGGTGAACTCAACGTAACGAGCCAGCTGCTGGAAATGCAGAATATGTAAAAGTGTCACTGACTGAGACTGCTGGTTCCATGTTTGGTTATGTTTGGAGACAAAATAACTATCCAAATTAGATATCAAAGCAGAGATGCATGTTATTGAGTATGAGGGACCGTTCACACAGGATCTGCTCTTGAAGCTACACAGAGCACATGAAAAAAAGTATGGAAAAAGATGCGGTTTTCATTGCAATGCTTGCTAATCTTCTATTAAGTACAGCATATATTTTATGTAAAGACATTTCTTGTTCATTTATACACACTGAAGGTCAAGTTGAAACTGGGGTAACTGATAGTATGATGATGAAAATCCAACATCCTTTAAAGTATCAGTTTTTTTTTTTTTTTTAAGAAATCTTCATTTATTTATTTATATATTTAGGTGTGTGCATGGTCACCAGCCAATTACCCATTGATCTTTTAGGATACTAATGGATAGGGATGCACCGATACTGAGTTCCTGTACTCATACTCATACTCGTTAAAATGCCCCGATACCAAATGCCGATACCACACAGCATGCGATAAGTGCCGTATTCAGACAAAGAAACACTGACAACAGAACAACAGACAGCAGAATGGTTATTAGAGATTATGGGTGTCTACGAAGTATATGTATGCAATGAATATACTGTTAAAATTCAGTATTAACGCCTGTATAGCTGACATGTGCGAGCTGATAAGCAAAGCACGCAGGGTGGGTTGAGCACGCGGCGGCACACATGAGCATTGGAATATAAATCGCAGCACGTTTCAGATGAAAAAAAAAACGCGACTTCTATTTCTGAAAATATCGCAGTTAGGAGATTTATAACAAGTGGTTCCCAGCATTATTACAGCAGTGCGTGATTACAGTACTAAGCCACTGCAATAGAGCAGTTCTAATGCTATTAAATGAAAGATGATGTACCATAGAGCAAAAAATTAAAAATAAAAAAGAACAGTGAAAGTAACAAAAACTTGTAAAATACATTTTAAAGTTCTTGTCATATTTTATTACCATTTTCTAAACTATAGCGAATAAACTGTTATAATGTGAGAAAAGATGAAGTTGTCTGAATAAATTTTGGTTTGACTATCTATTTGATAAATGAAGTTAACCAACTAACATTATACATACTCTTTTTGTTTCTGTACCCAATATTTCAAAAATGTACAAATGCACTAAAAATATCGGTATCGGCACTCGGTATCAGCAAGTACAAAAAAAATAAAAGTATCGGTATCGGGCGAGTACTGGAAAAAGTGGTATCGGTGCATCCCTACTAATGGAGACTGTACAAACTGCTAATTGAAAGCAACATGGGAGTTCTAAATTTGAGGTTGAAACTTTGTTGTAAGCAGAAACTCAAACAAACATAAAAGTCATGTCTATAGATGTATTATATGATGAAGAGCAATCCTGTAGCTTAAATAGTAGAGTAAGATGCTAGCAATGCCAAGGTCATGGGTTTGATTTCCAGGGAATGCATTAACTGATAAAATGAATACCCTGAAAGTAATGTAAGACGCTCTGGATAAAAGTGTCTGCCAAAATGCATAGAGTCATAGACATAACCCAATCTCAAAAACCTGTCCACCTCTAAAAACCTGATTCATACTGATGTAATTATTTTTTTCTTGTTTCAAGCATAAACCTGACCAAATAGAATAAAACCTTTACTGCTATAACAGCTTCCGTTCCAATGGATGTTGGAACATGGACGCATGGACTATTCAGACATAAGTGGGGTGAGGGACATCATGCTCACATGATGGTGATGATGGGGTTTGGCTCACAGGATCAGGTGTTCTGTAAAATCAGGCCTTTGTGCAGGCCAAACAAGCTCTTCCACAAGTGTCAGTAAACAATTTCTAGATGGACTCTGCTTTGTGCCTCGGCCATGCTAGAGTAGGAAAGGACCCTGTGGAAAAGTTATGAGAACACATTTCTCTACAATGCAAACATATGCTACAGCATTGTGGTTTGTCCTCACAGAATAAAAAAAAAAACTTGTTCATAAATATCTTTGAGTCAAACCTCTCACGTAAATGCAACTGGGTAAAACAATTTGCTAACAAGACAAAAATATGGATTTAGAAAATGATTTTGCAGTCTATAAAATAAGAGGTTTTCAAATAAATGAATACAGAAAAAAATAATGAAATTAATGAATAATATACAACTAAATAAAACGATTAATAAATAAATAAATGCATACATACATATACTTGAACATATACTGTATACTGCATATATAGACTGGAATTATGTAGCAATTTGCAGGAATACAGGCCCTGCGATGGAAAATCCAGTGGAAGCAGAGCTCTTTTAGTGAGTAGATTATCTCAGCTGTGCTCTACAGTGTATAGTTGGTATAGTTCAGTGTATAGTTCACTTTACATTGAACAGAACTTACTTAGAAGAAAAGAGTGGGTTTATAATGCCTGTTTATCATCACTTTTGTGCCAGTCTGTTCCATGTCTGTGGCACACGCTCAAGAGCAAGGGATGCAAACAAACACCATTTTTAGTGACATCAAAAGGAGGATCAGACATGTACACAGCCTTAACATCCATATATTTTCTGTATAAATAGAGATTATAATACATATAGAGAATATAATTATACAGCTGATGCATAATAAACTTAAAATAAAAACTCATAAATAATCTGTCCACTAGAGTTGGTTTTCTCTAAATTATGATAAAACAGAGACTAGTGAGGGATAAGTTGAATAGAGAGGCTCTCATCTAGTAGAATGTAGCAATGTGTACAAGGGCCCTTGTGTCTGTGTGAACAAACCAAATTTGGAGAGTTTTGAATCACTCATATTGTGGGTTTTGAAAATAGTTTACTTATTAATATAACTGCATTTTGTGACACTGAGTCTCTTATGCAAAGTTTTGAAGTAATAGAACCGCATTGCTTTAAATGTAATTTTTTTTAAAGCAGTTAAAACGATTTATTAAAAAACAATTAAAATATGTCTGTCAGTAGATATAAAGAAGTTGGAAAAAATAAACACTCATTATTATAGGGGTTAATATAATTTGTGTAGAATACAGTGAAAAGACAAATGTTGCAATTATCTTCTATTCATCTTTGCTCTCTATATTCTTTTATATATCAGTGTAGTAACCCACAGAACTACTGCAGCAAAAGTGACAGCAATCTTCAATATCCAAAACCAACCACACAAAACTTAAAGCCAACATTCATGAAAGAGCTGCAATTAAAACATTAATCACAGACAACAATGGTAAAACGTACAAAAATGTTTTAAAAAAAATTGTGTCAGTATCATGAACTTGTGAACTTCCACATCTGCCTTCCCCAGCTCAGTCACGTCACTTTAAAATGATGGGCAGTTTTAGAGAGAAGAGTGAGAAGCTTGAATCAATTCTAAGAAGCTGTATTAAAGGTAAAGGAAAACCATTTTGTTTAACTCCTGCAGATCATTCTCAGATACAAAGCCAAAGACCTCAATGTGAGATGAAATTGTTTACCTCACAAGCCCTTTTTTTCCTGTGACGCCATTATCCGTTGGCTGAATCGTCCTCTCACCTGCCCCCAACGTCACAGTGCACTCATCAACATCTTTGTTTCTAGAGTAGGCAAATGCAGGTGCACAGAATGCTTGACACTCATTTCAAAAGGTACACAACATTATAAGCTACCCACGTCTAGCTTTGATTACAAAACAAAAATGCACATTTCCAGAGACATGAGGAAACATTTGATGCACCACAAATGCCTTGATAACTTTTAAAATTTCTGATGTAATCCCAATCTTACTTATTACATGGAATGGGTGTATCTGGGCATTACTGTGATTATTTTGATTATTATATTTTCATTTGCTTCTTTACTTGCATTATCTAATTATAGACTTATTTTTATTTTAAGTTAACAGTAGTATAGCTTTGTAGTATTGTTGATAGTAAAAACTGAACAACTTTGGACCTGAATTGACTTCTTTTATAGTCAATTAAAAAAGAGCTTTTAAAATGTCAGACATAATTACGGACGGATTCATTACAGGGAAATTATAATTATTAAAACATTAAAAAAAAAAATCACAATAATGTACCTTGTAGCACCCACTCTTGTAGCACCCACTCATAAGGGTCTAACATTATTAGTAGTAGTATGTAATTATTTTAATTAAATGTTCATTTGCTTGTTTATTTGTGTGCTTGTGTTTGTTTGTTTATTTTTGGGCAAGTAAAGTTTAATTTTGTAAACTCAACATTACTATAAACTAAACAGGTCTGATCTGAATTAAACCTTTTATTGCCAAAAACATCCACTCAATTAGCTATCACTGAACACGAAAGGATGGATGAAGCCCACAGACAAGAAGAATTCTCTATATGGAGGAGTGACATGGAAAGAGAGCTAGCGTTCTTTTGCGTGTTTTATTGATTATTTGGAGGTAGATGATGTGTGTGAGGGGCATGAAGTGTCATAAGTGAATGAGAGGGAGACAATGAAAGCCGCAGTATTTTATGGAGAGGCGTTCCACAGTCTGGCAGGGATTTGAATAGAGCTTCATGATTAGAGATGAGAGGATTTCTGATGTTTATGAAAGCCATTATAACCCAAAGATTGAATGGGCTGAGAGCTCAATGCATGCTCAGTCCTCTTTCCATCTCTCAGGATTTTAAGCACTCCTCAGAGAACCAGCCTCTGGTGTCTTCACAGCAGAGTGAGGAGGAGGTATGGGAGAATGGCATCTGTGTGTGGGGGGGGTGTGAGTATGAGCGCAAAGAATTCATTGGTTTTCAATGAGCTGGTGAACGGAAAAGAGGAGATAACGGCTGCTTGCAAGAGTCTGAGCATCTGCTGGTTCCTATTTTGTACTTGAAATCAAATTGTTCTCTACAGGGGGTGGGGGGCAGCAAAGATGGATATTTACATCATTTCCCATACACAAATATATGATAATACATACTATACAAGTACAGTTCAAGTTATAATTGAATATAGTTTGTTTACTAAAACGCTTTAATGAATTTCGCCCACTGCATGCTTTCTGTTTTAGCATCTGATTGACTTAAGGGAGCATGCAAATCCAGTGACACCCCAAAAATTGTGCTGAACGCAATTTGCATGGGGCCATTTCTCATCTTGCAGTCCTATTTTACCAAGACTTTACAGTATCACTCAAACACTGTGATCCACACATTTGAATCAGCTCTCTAAAACACCAAAATTGCACCTGTCTACATCATGCTTTCGGATATAGGCTCAGTTACAGGTTATAGCTATCATTTTGATTTACTGCTTCCTGCCATGATCAATAGAAAACACATTCTGTTGACACTTAATATTCAGTAATTTTAGCGATTTGACTGCATTGACACTAATGAATGAGACTTTTGTTTTCTTATAGACGATTGGAATTTGTACATGATTAATTTTGCTGCATCAACACTTATTTGACTGAACTGACTCAAGCTGAATAACGACACTACTGTCTTCAGTAGAGCTGCATATCGCTGAATCGGTTTCATGATGAATTAACTTTCTACAGTTATCAAAATGAACCAACAACTGAAGCGGAATTGTCTTTCAAACATAATTTGAATTGAATTCTGTAGTGAATTGTACACCATTGTCTTTTTAAAGCTGCTTTACAGCCAAATTTAAATATGTCCAATTTTTGAAGTTTGCATCATTGATTCTCCTACTTTTCTGTTTAACACTGTAAAGAGCTGCTTTAAAACAATCTGTAATGTATAACGTGTTATAAAAATAAAGGTGACTTAAAAGAAAAAAAGTTTTGTGAATCTGTAAATAAAACACTATAATGAATAATGAATCCAATTTACGTGAACAGGCATTTATGCTTAAAAAAGTGACAATGAGTTAAACCAAGTGCACACATTATGGTGGTTCATGAATAAGATTCAGGTGTGTGTGCTGAAATAACATGCATAAAAGGAGGGCATCCTTTAGTGAATTCAACCTAGTTGTCCTAAATAAGAAGCTTCCAGATATATTTTTTTTATTATTATGATGTTAGCAAAACAGCACTCTTGGAATCCCCAAAAACAAGCAATCATAGGCTTTGTACAAACTCATCTACATAACATGACTATTCTAAAATTAATCCAAAAAAAAAAAAAGGTAGGCAGATAAAGGTAGTGGAACTTCTCCAGAAGGTTCATGACTGTAAATGGCAAAATTCCTGCATGCTGCAGATAAAAGCGACAGAGGGCCGCAGGGATGTTTCTTTATTTACCCCAGATTACAGGCACTTCTTTGTGGAAATAATGGTACTGTGAGTCATTACACTGAATTTCAGTATTTTCTGAATCTCTCCGGGAACCATTCTTCATGCTAGTCTTCGCTAAAGGCATTATTTCCTAGCATACGAACCAGACGAATGCAACAGCACACAAAAAAGCTTGATGACTTTAAACAAACATGCTCAAACCTATCTGGAGTTTGATAAGGCACATTTAGAGTTTTAAACAAGCTAAACGCTAAATAATTGTAGCTAAAGAAAAACAAAGCAATTTGATTATGCACTACAAGTAATCAGACCACCCCAAGGGCCCCTCTTTAGCATTCAGCATTCATGCAAATGTCTGCATTTTTTCCCTGATGCTCGTTTTAGAAAAAAACAACCAAAGGCAGAGCAGTTACGCATCACATATTTCTGTTTGTCATCCCGACCAGGAAGCATGAATAAGGAATGTTGAATTGGACTTCTGGCAAAGGCTGTGACATGGTCATCTTAGTACATCTGACAGAATGACATCCCTATCATTGAACCTGTGAAGCATTCAGCCGTGGCCTTCGGGGGCAGTTTTCATTTTTTTATGTACTTTCAGCATTGCCTTCACATACATTTTCATATTTTTCCAATTTTAAGTCACCAGCGGTAGGTGACAGATGCTCCGGGTGCATTTCCATATACATTTAGCTGTCTAATATGATATGATATATCTTTTAACAGGCTGCTGAAGGGGTACCAGTCATACAGTAAAACTCTGAACAAGTCTTTGTCTTTAAATATTACAGGAAATGGATGGGAATTTATATGTAAGTATGCTGTTCTCTAGCAGCCTATAAGGCCTCAGCCTCAAGAAGCCTGAATTTGACCTTTGCAAAAGTACTACAGTTGTTTGACTCAGGTCTGGTAATCCATCCAGATACATTATTCAAAACTCACCTATATTCATATTAAACATACTGTATATGCTGACAGTGTGGTTTTCTCTCAGTGTGCCTTCTAAGATGAAGTCTGATGATCTAAGATCTACAGTACCCTTCATAAGCCTATATGTATGCTAATGCCTCATGACACTATGTCAGCACTATTAAATGATTTATTTCATACTAGGGATGTAACGACACTTAACATTTTTAGTCGATACCAATATGGATGAAATGTCATGTTTATCTATACCAATTTTGATACCACAGCAAAAACAAATACACTTCTGAATACACCCCTATATTTAAAAAGTTACATATTAAAGGGTTAGTTCACCCAAAAATGAAAATTAGACTGTGTTTTACTTACCCTCGAAGCATCCTAGGTGTATATGACTTTCTTCTTTCAGACGAATCCAGTCGGAGTTATATTAAAAATTGTCCTGGCTATTCCAAGCTCTATCATTGCAGTCAGCGGGCGTTGCAGTTGAACAGTCCACAAGTCGTCAAATAAAGCACACGCATTCATAATAAAACGTGCTTCACATGGCTCCGGGGAATGAATAAAGGCCTTCTGTAGTGAATCCATGCATTTTTGTAAGAAAAATATCCATATATCAAATGTAATAAACACTTTTCTCTCACTTCCGCTGACTGTCATACACTAAAGCAGTTCTGGCGGATGACGCAGCACATCGGCGTTGCGTGATTAGTGACGAATGCGGAGAGAGAACAAAACAAAACGCCGGTCACGAATTAGAAGTACAAACCGAGGATTTCCAAAGAAAAATGTCGGAGGATTTCGATAAAAACCAAGAGGAGACTGGTTTTCCTTTGCTAAAGTAAGGAAACTTTGCTTCCTTTGCTCCTATAAACAAACTCGCGAGACTAGCATACCTCAGAGGCGCGCGCGCTGCGTATACGTGCTGCGTCATCCGCCGGAACTGCTTCAGTGAATGACAGTCAGTGGAAGCGAGAGAAAAGTGTTTATTACATTTGAAATATGGGTATTTTTCTTTAAAAAACACATGGATTCGCTACAGGGGGCCGGAGCCGTCTGCAGCACGTTTTATTATGAATGTGCGAGCTTTATTTCAGGTCTTGTGGACTGTTCAACTGCAACACCCGCAGACTGCAATGATAGAGCTTGGAATAGCCAGGACCATTTTTAATATAACTCTGACTGGATTCGTCTGAAAGAAGAAAGTCATATACACCTAGGATGCCTCGAGGGTGAGTAAAACACAAGCTAATTTTCATTTTTGGGTGAACTAACCCTTTAATATTTATATCAACAAATTATAACACAAAAATATTAAAGTGATATTTAATAAATTAACAGTATTTTACACTTTAACATTTTCTATTTCAATATTCAGTCATTTATGGGGAGGTAATTCCTCAGCTCAAATTGAGGTGTGATTAATTTGATTAATTAATCGGCATATCATGTAATTAATTAAAATAAAAATTTTACTCAACTGACAGCCCTAATATATATATACCACACACACACACACACACATATATATATATATATATATAT
>NW_015546111.1:905721-910299 GCF_001515605.1 Sinocyclocheilus anshuiensis | reverse complement strand
TCTGCTGAAACATGTCTAATTGCCTGCTGAAGGAACTATGAGACTTTGTCAGTCTCAATCCAACAAAGTAATCTATATTGTCATTACAGTATTATGAGACACGGACTGCCCAGGATCCATGGGGAGACAGAACAGTGCTGAAATCTGTATTAACACCATAAATAACATCTAGGTTCGACCATATTTTGCCACGCTCCCTGGGCTCTTCTTTATTGCAGCCCCATTTTACAACTGTGGCCTGTGTGAGCAAACACAAGAAAATGGTGGCAGCCTTTGGCAGGGAGAACTTAACTTCCTGTCTCCTCCTTCCTCACTGGCCTCGGGCCAGTAAACACTGTGACTGAAACATTACAGGCTGATCAACTCTGTCATTTCATTCCCAGTCTTCACGGCCCTGGGGCCCTGGGGCCCAGGGCATCAGACCAGCACCTGAAGCCTCTGAGCATCCGGGATGCTGCTGAACATTCTGTTTATCTTGGTCTGATGAAATGCACAATGCACAACCACTAACACTACAAATTTAGATTGAATTGTGACGGCTGTTTCTAGGCAACCGCTGCACTACCACCAGATATTAGAAGTAGCACTTGAATTGGTGAATTGCAGTAAAGCATGCTGGCTACTAACTGCGCTAATCATACACAAATACAATGTGTTCACCCAGGCACTTGAAGGTTTTTGTCATGATTGTAACTGTTGACATGAATATGTACGAGAGAACGGAGTACTTATTCCAGGTACAGCATTTGAGTTAATATCAGGCTAGTCAGCCATGTGCAAAATCTATTCACGAGGTCCTAGAACAACTAATGGGGCCCAATGTTTCAAAATTTTTCAAATTTTAAAATTTCAGTCTCACAAAAAAAAGATACACACACACACCAGTTAAAACCATTTGAATTATAAGAGTGTTAATACTGTATGAGCACAGAATCTCAGGCCTTGCATGACATGCCAAAGGAGGAGGAAAAGGAATAAGTATCCTTCATAACCCTTACTTATTTAGAGACTGTAAATCAGTCTCATAATGACTGGATTAGCAGATTAACATCTTGGAAGGGAGAGCTGTTTATGTAGTCTTAATGGGCCTCATCTCAGCCACTATTTCATATTCATCCTGTTGTCTGACAACAGAAACAAAAAACATATCAATGAAATCAGTTTTGAGAATTTTTCTGCATTAAAATAGCAATAGGCAATAGAATAAATGGCAATAGGATCCAATGGCATCATTAATATGACATCATCTAGCAACATTTAGTAACTTTGAGCAGACTTCAGCTACTTTTGATTGAAAGAAGTTGGCAACTGTGGCAGCTCCAACAGACACTGCATTTCATGTCTACTCTTGCAATGCAGAAGAGAGTTGACCAAAAAAAACTTTATTTTTATTATTTTTTTACCTGTAGTACTCAATTACACACTTGCTATTGACATGCAAATTTAAAACAAAGAACAACGACTCACTGCTACTGGCTAATGGAACGTAAAGCTATGCTAATGCAAAAACACTGACTGGAAAATGACACCAGGCTTCCAAAATAATTTTGACTTTCATTTCAATACTTTTATTTCACCAGATTCACCTGTGACCTTTGCATTCCCCTGTTTTTATGTAGGGTGGAGTCATAAAGTATATTTAAACAAATGAAACGCATTGTAAAAAAAAAGTTAATAATTTTAATTTAAAGTGCTGTACAGTAACTTACTAAAAGCATAAGCAACAAATAAAGCTTTGGTAATAAGCACAATATGAGTAAACATAACTTCACAATACAAGTTTTAAAGGCAATATGAGTTGTAAATATAAGATCATGCTCTATCAATTATTTGCAGGAGCACCTGGAATAAAGCAGAGCAGAAATGTAATTGTGCAATCACATAATTACAACAACTTGAAAAATTAATATCCCTCCTGCACCTTAAAGTCATTCATCAAATGTTTGCACAGTCCTGTAGCATGTTAATGGACTTCTGGAACATACAAAAAGATGTTCTGTGAGAGCAAGCAATAATTTGAGGTTCTTGCCATTATATTCTGTTGGATGACAGAATGTGCTTTCATTTTTCCATGATGCTGTGGGCAACCTACAAACCTGATGATGTAATGACACTATTCTTATGGCGTAAGGTGGGGCGGACGATGGAAATTAACTCTCTAGAGATTACTGTGGACCACCTTAAGTTTGTTGTTCTTGTTTTAATGCCTTATAGTCAATTACAGCCAAGCAAAACGGATATAACTGGCATTTTAGTAATCCTGATAAATAAGGATAAGTAGGTTTGCACTGACAAGATCTAGCTTTTAGATATCCTGTCAAATCTAAGGAAACTCTTGTGCTGCTCACTTGAAGTACTTGGCAGATCAGTGCTTAATTTATTTCAATACTATAAATCCTTAATCCACTCCAGCCTAAAGCCTCAATTTTAATAAAGTAGATGGACACATTGTTATAATTGAAAATAAAGCATGATTATTAATTAGCGGAGACATGATTTGTTACAGTACTACAATGGTAAAGATTAATATGCTAACAGACACATCTGACATGTTGATATATAGAAACATCTTAATGAACATACTGCTAGAATAGATTGAATTAAAGGAGTTTATTACCGATTTCTTGGCCTCAGCAATTCTTTGCTTTCTTTCCTTTTTAATTGAATCAAAATAATCATTTTTTTATGCATTTTAATTTCCAAAAATTCATAAGATTTACTTTTGGCACAGTTTAAGATATAAATAATTCACTCATTTAGTCTAAATGGCTATTTTGATAACCACATAAAGCAAATGAGATAATTCAAACCAGCTACATGGGAAACTAAAGCCTTGAACTTCCAATATGCACATGTTAGCAAAAGTGCTTGTTGCCTGAACCCCCTGTCCAGGCAACAAGCACCCAAAAAAAATCAGATCTGGTCAACCAATATTAATTGTTGAAAATAGCCAAAAAATAACAGCACAGCAAAAGAAAATTTTTCTACTCATGTTAAAATACTATTTAAAACCTTCATTGGCACATGGCCTAGCTGTCATACACATGCTGTATGTTAAGCTCTTCACTGCATTATACTGAAATGAACTGCATAAATGCCTTTATGCTTCATAACTCAAATAGTTCCTTCAGAGCTATTTTGATCATACCAATAAAATAGAATGATTCTGGCAATTATCTCTGAATGAATGCGTTAATGTTAATTTCCATTTTTCCCCCATAATTGCAGAATCCTGGCTTTGCAAACTGCTTCACAGAGAAATGAAAAAAAAAAATACTGCAAAGAGCTTTTTAGGTTGACTTGTTAAATTCATTTTAGGAACAGAATGTTCATTAAACATTCAAGGTTTTCAGTTGCACATGTTTAGATCAGTTTAATTACTTTGAGTAAACAGCAGCATTACAAAAACCCTGAAAATTGGTGATTATTTGCCATAAATACAGTACATGGACAGATAAAGGGACTTCTGTCACATATCATGAACTTAAGAAAAACATTAAACAGCACAATAGTTTTGAACATTATAATAAAAAAAAATTTTTAAATCATAATTTTAAGGTTTAATATCTAAAGGATCATGTGACACCGAAGAGTGGAGAAATTCAGCTTTGCCATCACAGGAATAAATGACATTTTTAAATATATTAAAATAGAAAAGTAATTTTAAACTGTAATAGTATTTCACAATGTTACTATTTTAACTGTATTCTTGATCAAATAAATACAGCCTTCTTTCAAAAACATTTAAAAAATCTTACCAATCCCAGATTTCAAATTACATACATGCACAGTATGGCTGAGAACAGTTTTGTAAACATCAGTCGAAGCACAATCAAAGCACATTTCAATTATGGTTAACAGTCTCTCCATTCTTGACAACATTATTCACAATTAATACTAGGGCTGTAGCTAGGCCTGTCGCAATAATCAATATATCGACTTATCGCGCAATATATGTACATGACCTCAATAATTTTTGGTGACACAATATATCGCCCATTATATTTACTTAAAAATTAATGTCACCGTGTTTTTTACATTCCACTTGCGCCTGTGTCTTTTGCAGCTTCTCGTACATAACGTGGTGTAGTTTGTGCTAGTTCAAAATTAAAAAATGCTTCTACAAACAAAGTTTAATCTGCAGATATGGCCTTGTTTAGGGATCTGTGCCTTTGTGCAAACGGACATCTGACTGCTAAGTAGTGATTGTGTTTCTCAGCAATAGTGTGCACCCTTAATTTACAGAGAAAAGAAGGTCCGGGAAAAATCTGTAGATGGAAAAATCTCCATACAAGTTCTTTGTGCAGTTTTCTTTTTTGTACTTGTTACTTTGCACTTTTTGTTAGAAAATATTCATTTACTATTTATTCAAGTTTTTAAGGTATCTAATAATTTGATACTTAATTTCCATGATCTAAATATTCTTAAAAATTTAAAGTTTGTTGTCATTTGGAAGTGTGTAGGCCTTCTTGCATTATTATGCTGTTACATTATGATTATACTGTATATTCAGTGGCATAAAATGGTCTTTAAAATGACAATAATATCGCAATTATTTCTGGGGCAATATATCGCACA
>NW_015546111.1:893374-905298 GCF_001515605.1 Sinocyclocheilus anshuiensis | reverse complement strand
ATCGAGTAATCGGATAAGAAGTAATTTTTCATTATTAAAGAGCAATACTAAATATACAAGAGATAATAAGATAGATCTCTTAAAATAAACAACTAATTTGTTTTCTGTTTAGAAAAATTTACATTTTTATTGCTGAAATTGCATACGTTATTGCCAAATTGCATTCAAAATGCAAATACAAATATATCAATAAAATAAATAAAATAAAAATATAAAATACAAAAATAAAATTAATAAATAAAAAACAAAAATCAATTTCACATTACTTTAAAAAAGGTTAACAGTACAAAGTAAAACTAAGGCATAAATCAAAATAATAGTAATAAAAATAATAATGATACCTAGACATTGCATTTATGTCGTGCAACTTAACTAACTAAAGCTCAAGCATAACATAAGCCTTTACTGTCTTCTTGGAAGGCTTTGTGGCTTTTGTGAGAGGCAAAAATCAGTGGACAGGAAGGTAACTTGGAACAAGAACAAGAGACCATACACAATTTTTAAACACATTTTTCTGCAACATGAAATTAGAGTTATTTGGAGAATAAACCCTCTTAAATGTCTCTTTACGTACTGGGGTGGGTGTGTGTGTGCGTGTGTGTGTAACTTGTTTTTGATATCCTTCATATTCTGTGTGGTGGTCAGTTCACAGCAGGGATAGAAATTAATCTGTTCCAATAAGTTTACATTTATTTTTACACTTTATGGGAATTTTTACCTTTATAAAGCCTTTTTTTCTAAAAGTGTGCATCATCTTTTGAGTCAAATTCTTACATTTAATCAGTCAATTAGAATAAAAGACATTTGGGCTGTTACCAAACAAATGATATCAGTATCTTTGCAATGCAGAGGAAACACAGAAGCTGCATCTGAAGAGGCATTTAGATGTATTTACACACTGTTTATTGCAGCTCAGAGGGACATGAATGCATTTAACCTACAGTTACAAATCCATAAATAATATTTTGTTATTTTAAACATAAAACATTGAATACTGATATTTAAAATTATTTTAAAAACAAAGATACTTTAAATGTCAAATTAAAACCACCAGTAGGCAGCAGCAAGTCACTGTTAAGAAGCGAGTCATTGCGATATATACCATATTGATTTATTTAAATATGTCCAGAGCTTTTTTTTTTACAGTCTGTGGTCCAGCATTTATCGGGTTGTGCGTCAGTAATGATGGTCCGTGAGGAAACACGGTGTTCCGTCTGTAGTTACAGTAAATGGACTAAACGAAGCCTCGAGGCAAATGATTTTTTGTATTCGAGTTACTTGAGGTATTCGAGGAATCGTTTCAGCCCTAATTAACACTACTACTAATCACCATTGTCATGTGAAGATGATTTTTGCTGCACTTGTTCTCCGTCACTGGTCATGCTGAGTGTCTGTATGGAGTACTTTGCAGTCAGTGTGTGTAGAAAAGGCCTCTTGTGGATGCTGCTGTTCACATCATTTACACTGACAGACTCAAACAGCTTTCGGCTCACAAGAGCCCCTCTCGCATCTCTCATCCCCAGTTTTTTTGTTTCTCTCTCTCTCTCTCCTCTTCTTAGCGCCGCACCATATGACTAACGTCTGTCAAGAGCTATACTTTATTGCCCATTACATCAACCACAGACCTTGGAGAGGCCCTAAGTCAAGTTATGAGCCTGAAAATGCTTCGAATTCCTTGCACAATAGCATGGAATGGTTCATATTTATGGTAAACAGTGATGTGCCATGTAGCAATAGCTGTAAATGATACTTATAGCTTTGGCCTTGGTTTAGTTAAGGCATGCTCCCCATCTGTAATGACATCAGAGAGCATGATAGAAAACTGAAGACAAACTGACTGTGGCGCAAACTGATGTCTGACTATGGAAAAAATGTGTCTGCAGCTGGACCGCACCCCTTCTCTCGATCATCATGATGCATTTAAAAAACAAACAAACAAAAAAGTAAAAAATACATCATATTATCTCACCTGGTGCAGAACAAAAACAGGAAAGTATATTTAGGGATGCCGATGTGAACTCATGGCTTTCAAGGGAGATTGAGAAGTGTCATTTTGGGGCTGAGATTTATTGGTTGTTACAGAAGAGAGAACAGGAATTTCTCAACAGAATGTTTATGTTAGAGGTGACAAAGAGCCATGTCAGAAAGAAACCGAGTCAGCTCACCAACACACTGCTAGACACTCGTCAGCCAATGCTACCGATTAATCACCACTGAGAGTATCTGTAATGACTGATGCAGACTTACGATGTCTATATGAATAATATAATTAATCCCATCTTAATCATCATCATAATAATACTAATAAGCATATCTCAAAAATTGTATTGCTGCAGATATTTATGACCATCAAGCCACATTAGAAGGCCAAACACATATCACACATTCACACAAATGTATTTATTTATTGTTTTGTAAGTATGTCAATGTGTTTGGTGTGTGTGTGTGTGTGTTAATAACACATAACATAACAACATAATTCATTATTCTATTTTATATTACAGGGTTGTTGAATGCTTGATTCTAATTGGCTGACGAACGTTCTAAGGTGTGCAATTATTTTTGGTTAAAGTATTTCCAGGCAGATCTTGACCGCATTACATGTCCATATCAGTTCACAAAATGATTTCAGTTATTTCAAAGGTCCTTACAGCCTACAAAAGAACCAAACACCACAAATACACTGACCAAACAAATAAATATAGCAAACAAGATAAAAATGACAAATTATTTTCATGTTTAATTTTGCCACAAAATTACGTTTTATGTTCTATTTCTCCCGCACTCTCTCCCATACAAACACGCACACATAACAGTAAGGACACACACTCACACCAGACGGAAACATACATGCGCACAGAAACGTTGTCAGAGCTGCTCTTACAATTTTATCAGTAAAATAGTTTAGCAACTTAAACGCTACATGATATTTCTCACTAATGAGGTAATAACGGCACTGTTATTGAAGCAGATGAACTTATCGTTTTTGGAATTAGCAACAGAACCGTGGGATGAGATGTGTAAGAAATTAGTCCTACATGCAAGAGCGTTTTAAGGACAAAAACCTGCTGAATGTCTTGAAATACAATATCTGAACAATGTCTACAGATGTGGTAACCGTCCATTGAATTATTAGAAAATAATGCACATAGCTACGATGCATTATTTTCTAATAATTTAACGGCCCGTCGTCAATTATTCCTTACTTAGAATATTATAAAAAATGTTTGCTCCTCTTTGAACTTAAATATCTGAATTAGCTTTTAAGTAAATGTTTGGTTTCCAAATATCTATGCACTTTCACATATGGTTCAGACTTAAACTAGACAGAAATATGCAGAGCTCTTTACCTGCTGGATTCATCCAATTATCTCCAAGAGAATCCCTGCTTTTGAAGTGTGGATTAAAATTGATCCATTTTCCTCTAAAGGGCATTTGTAATTGTAAAGACAACCATCTCAGCCAGCCAGCAAGGACTTTCATTATTAGCTGATGATATGAATTTCTTTCTTGTATGTATGTTGATAATATTCTGGGCTAATTCACCTCTTGTTAGTGCCTGTGACTGTTTGGGCAGTCACAAGCAGACAGCTTCTATCCTACCACTGAGTCTAACAAAAGGAGATAAAAATAGTGCTTTCAAATTCCACTTTTATGACTGGCTTTACAACTGCTCAGACTGAGCGTAAATATCATGAGATAATGGTCTTATTTAAAATACGGTCATTTGTCACAGAAAAACAGTGATTACACACAAAACAAATGACAGCAGTAAATGGCAACTGCAGTGTCTACTATGTATTCAGAAACACAACCATCTGTCATTTGTATTTGACCAAATACAGATTCACCCATGAGTTCAGGACAAGCATCTCTAGTAGGGCTGGACAATTAATTGAATTTCTAATCGCGATTACAATTCTGGATGCCACAATTACATAATCGTTCAAAATGGAAATTAATTGTTCAAAGTCCACTTATGTTATTCTGAGTGCTTGTGTTTTTTTTCTTTCTACAGGCTATCTTAAGTGTTTTTCCATTCTTTTAATTTATATAATACCATCCATATTTTTAATTTTTTTTATTATTATTATTTAAATAAGAAACCAATCGAATGTATAACTGACATGAGGCAATAACATTTTTTTTTCAGTTTTTCAGCTTATTTTCATATAAAAATATGGCATGCAGTTGCTTCAAACAATGTTATAAACATAATTCAATGTAAATTGTGATAATCATAATAATCGCAATTTCAAGGGAATAATCAACAATTAGGGCTGTTGCGATATGACAATATATATCGGATGGACGAAATAAAGTCTATCGTTTCATATTATGCTCTATCGTTTATTTCGTGGTGTCGCAAAATACATTGTTTACAGTAATATTTTTTCATCATTTGAAAAAACCCTAACCCTAACTTAAAGTTTCCTAATCAAGTCCAATCAGTATAATCAAACACAGCTGGACTTAGGGCTGTGTGATATGACAATATATATCGGATGGACGAAATAAAAAGTCTATAATTTCATATTATGCTCTATCGTTTATTTCGTGGTGTCGCAAAATACATTGTTTACAGTAATATTTTTTCATCATTTGGATGACTGCGATCTTTACACGCCACCACCGTGTGAAGGGGAGACAGAATCAGGTGGAGATCGAACGACCAGCCAGGACAAAACGAGGAGCTCGTTCCTAAAAACAACCGATTTTAAGCCGTTGTAACACAAACAACAGAGCTATATGCGTGCGCCGTCTCTGTTTCTGTGTGAGAGGAGCGCGCATTTTTTTGCCGCTTTATTGGCTTTTAACGATTACATGAACACACTTATACGCGTCAGAATTCCCGTCTTTGCAAGTATCATTATAAACACAGTGATTGAGGTCTTAAGTGAGAGTAAACAGCTGAAAAAGTAAACGCATATGTAACAGTATATTGGATCCGGACTTAAGGGGGAAGCTGTCTTTATATGTATAGAATCTATACATAATACACGTGTTAATTCTATCGATAGATAGACAGACAGACAGACAGACAGATATAATTAACTGAAGACTAATTAATTTACACAATGTATGTAGCGTTTCTTATTTATTGTAGTTTTTTTGTCCTATTGCTTGCAATTAGTTTCTTATCCTTATTTCATCACTGACTGTTTATTTATCTTCAGTGAGCTTGAGGTTTTATTTAGGCTTGTATTAGTTTGATATTGACATTGGTGACAAGGATTATGAAAATTCTATGGTATCAAAGGTTTTAATATCATAAAAAACTTTTTAAAAGAAAAAAATAACTATATTGTGATATATATCGCTATCGTGATATAAAATTTGTCATATCGTGATATAAGATTTTGGTCATATCGCCCACGCCTATCGACAATATCTTCAGTGAGCTTGAGGTTTTATTTAGGCTTGTATTAGTTTGATATTGACATTGGTGACAAGGATTATGAAAATTCTATGGTATCAAAGGTTTTAATATCATAAAAAACTTTTTAAAAGAAAAAAATAACTATATTGTGATATATATCGTTATCGTGATATAAAATTTGTCATATCGTGATATAAGATTTTGGTCATATCGCCCACGCCTATCGACAGTTATGATTTTTGTCATAATCGTGCAGCCCTAATCTCTAGTGATTGTCCATGCAAGAAGTTACATCTCATACATACAGGAAGAAAAGCATCCAGCTAGATCAAATTCATTTATCCTGCACATAGCCCTCTATAGTTTCCTACACAGAATGAATAACACTGTATAATATCCTCCTGCCTTAAAATAACACCACTAGTAACCTTACAAGTCTATACCATACTGATATGAGTTTATAACACGCCACAGTGTACGAGTTAAAAAAATCAAAGCAATCCAATGATTTACAAATAAGCTGGTAACTATAAAGCGATTTATTCAAGACACCCCAACATTAACGTTCATAAATGTCATCTAATACAGTTCTGTTCCTGGGACATTTTGTGAATTTTGCAAATCTAAAATATCACAATTTGTCCCTTTCAAGATCTTTAACGTAACAATATATCATCACTCATGAATGACTGCTTGACAACTGCGACATCTACAAGGTTCTTCAGACTATTTTCTGTCACATTATGAATTTCCTGTCTTTCACATTTATGGAAAGAGTCGAGATTTGTAAATAATTACCAGTGAATATATAAATAAACATAGAAGTACTTATGCACTGTACTTATACTTTGTTTTTGACAGTTTTGCCTACAGATTATTGTGTAAATCTTTATGCTGTCAAGCTATAAATGTTACAAATATTTGTCAACGCAGACTCTGAGCTACACCGGCACAGAATCATGATCTAGGAATGAAACTAGAGTTCATGGAACTGGGCAGTCATGACTTATTCCGCACCACTAAAGCCTTGCCTTTATGATTTCTCACATTACTTGGGAGGATGAGGTATGTGGATGATGCAAAAAAAAAAAGTGATTAAATTTCAGTGCGCTCCACACAAAGCTATCGCTCGTGGTTTCAGAAGATTTGTGATATAGGCTAGTTTATGAATCATATGGGCAAGATTTATAGTACTTTTGTCATTTTTGTAATTGTTTTTCATTATATAAAAAGGCACAGCTTGGACATTTTGCAAAAAAAATAAAAAATTAGCCTTTAGTAAAGTTATTGCATCCTCCAAAATGATATATTTGAATAATTGGTGCTGCATGAAAAAAGTAACTAGAATGACATTTCCTTATGAGAGAGTGTTGATGATTCAGTTACTGTGCAACACACAGCGATGAATCACATCAGAATAGTAATAAGCATTTTTTCAGCTACATGCACTGAGCAGTGATCACTAATAAAGCAATAGCATTCAAAAGATCACAGAGGAGCTTGTCTTCTTTAAAAACTAAAAGCATGGTTCTTTCTTACAAGTTGCACAATTTTTTGCAAATAAAGAGATGATTAAAACAACTCCCACCCCCAGGCATCTTTTTGTAGATTTAAAAATGAGCTAGGCAGAATTTGCACAGAGATACGGACAGACTCACATTCCGTTTCCTGACAAACAGAGACAGTGCTTCACAGATTAAAAGCCTAGCACAAGAAAACGTGTTCACATAAGGGATATATGTGCAATCGGCCTCAGAGATCATGGACATGAAGAGCAAACAGCGAACATACCTGTGAAAGTATTTTGTTCTCACTTGCACCTCTTAGCATCGGCCTGATCAGAAGCTGAAGAGGCACATGTGCCCGACTGATTTTAGAGTAACCGGCGGCAGAACTGACAGAGACGGATTCAGTGTGGCCCGATCGTGGAATTGCTTTTCCATTCCCCGGAACCACTGTAGGAAATGTCTATACCAATGGCCCAACCACTTGCAGCTAAAGCCTCAGTGGCACTTGAACCAGCACTGAAACCTGAAGAGAGAGAGAAAGAAAATGGAAGTGTTCTTCAGATTAATAAACTCTGGCTAACAGCTAGTATGACTGAAGACTAAAAGCTCTAGTCATCAAACAAGCTCTCTCCATTTTATGATGTTTTCATGTGTAGGTTACATGTTGTTCAGAACAGTGGTTTTCAACAAACTTTTATCCAATTTTTAGTGAAGTCCAATTCAGAAATTCTTTTGTCTTGTGAAATTTTGTTCATGATTTATAGGATGATATCACATAACCTGCCAATGTCCTGCAAACTGCAAATATGCTTTATTTGAATAGTTTCTACCAAGTGACAGATGAAATGCAAAATGTAGGCTTTGATTGAATACATGGACTTGTATATCATCAACAAAAGATATTGTATGTGTTTTCTCTTTTTCTCCCTTTCAAACCATATCGATTGTGCTATCATTAGTGTGCATGATTATATGGTTTCAAATCATTGTTTTTTTTTATACTGTCTGCTCTCTGTGACCCAATCAGAACAGAAATACACCCCATTATGGGCTTGTGACCCACAAATTGAAGAAAACTGGATTAGAAAACACTAATCTACACTTGCTTTCTTGGTTTTGTTTGTTTCACCTTTGTGCAGCTGCTGTGTTCCATTTGTTACAAAGCTTAATTATGGCATCTAGGGGTGCTAGTGGCGGGAGCTGAATCCTTTATGTTGTGCAAGAGGTCACCGGGTTCAAAAGTCGCCAATTATGTTGAGGTTGAGTTCAAAGGCATAGAAGTAAACAGGAAAAACAACATAAAGGGTTTACAAAGTCGGTAAAGAATTATCAGTCTTTTATTTTGGATTAATTGAGCTTCTTATAAAAACACAAATACTTACAAGTAGGGTTGGGTAAAAAATATCGATATCTCGATTAGGGATGTGCGGGTCTTCTTCTTCTTCTTCTTCTTTTGTGTTTAATGGCAGTTGGCAAACCAGCTTAAGGTGCATTTCCGCCACCTACTGGGATGGAGTGTGAGGCCTCGATGAACGAACATAATATATACTACTAATATAATAAAAATAAATAAATAAAATAAAAAAACCTAAATTCTTCTAATCAAATCTGTATCTCTAAGAGTTTATCTGGGCGGAAACTACATTTTTACCTCAGACCTCACATGCGTTTTCTTCGTGTCAGTTGCGGCGAGTTCAAAAATGACCATGCGAAAGACAAGCAAGGTGTGGGATTATTTTTAATTATAAGGAAACGGAAAAATTTTGAGTAAACTGTGTAATGTCAAATTGTCTTACAATAACTCTACTGGAGCGATGCGTAATCATGTTCAATACAGGCACGTAGGCGTTAGCTTAGAGGCTGGCCAAAGCTAGCAAATGTCAATCATTCACTAGAACCCGCCGGCGCTGCGATCCTGTCCGCGCCGTCTATTCCTCTAACGAAGATCCACTTCGGTGGTGGTGCGGGATGTCCAGGCGCTTTCTGTAAATAAGCTATGCTTTGGCCGATGGTGAGTGTGTACTCTTTTATTTTTATTTTTTATTTTTTTTTAACGACCGCCTAAAATGAAATGATAACGCGAGGCAAGTGTGCGGCAAGCGGAATTTATTGAGGGATTTGACAGTGTGATTCATAGATTAAGTATTTCAAATATAGGCTATTATATATGCTACACGCATGCACAGAGGTTTTTTCTTTTTAGGGGGTTTCTTGCTGTTAGACTAGTCGGATACAAAACTTTCGTTTAAACCACAGTCAAATTAGTCGTCGTGCACATCCCTAATCTCGATATTAATAGATTCTCTTCTTTACGGAACGATATCGATTCTTAAATCCGAAGAATCGATTAGTCTAACCTGTTTTCAGTTAATGGACGGAACATTGAAGGGCACTTCCCATCCAATAAATCGCAATAAGCATTGTGCTTTGGTGCTTTTAATATGAAACAAAGTCTCAGGTTTCAATTTATGTCCATTGTATTGCAGTATTCAAACAATAAATGCCGTTTTGGCACTGTTTAATGTGGAGTGACAGATCGCTGTAGCGCCTCAGTTCAACAGACGCAGCAGCGCGAGGCGCACGTGAACTGATCATCTCCTTCACATTAATACAAGTTTCAGCACAAAATAATTTTGCTAAATATATGCACCACATAATATATTATAATTTTTACTGTTCTAATGTTTAATTTATGTTTGAATAAATCCATCATTTTTTATGACAGCCACCATTTTTATATTTAAAAAAAAACAAATTGAAGTAGTAATATTATTATGTAATTGTAACTTTATTATTTTAAAAACTTAATTGTGTAATTTTAACAGTTGTATGCTATAGCTATAGACAAATCATTCAATTTTAACCTTCAATATTATAGTAATGTTGTACCAACTGACTCATGTATATTTTACAGCATTAGTTGAGAGATTTTTTTTCCTTGAGAAAATTTGGCAAGTACTGTACCTGATATATATCCAAAATAATCGATATTGAATCGAATCGAAAGCTTGTGAATGAGAATCGAATCGAATCGTGAAATTTGTGTCAAAACCCAGCCCTACTTAAAAGTATAACGTGTACAGTTTAAAAACACTTATTTCATTGCTGATGTGTCTGCAGGACTGTTAGGAGAGGTGGAGGTGTAGCTGCTCTATTTAAAGATGTCTAACAATGCAAGCAAGTGTCATTTGGTTTGCTATTGCAGGGGATTTTAATATTCACATAGATAATGCAGAAATCAAAACTACAAAAGAAATTATAACCGTTTTAAACACTTTTGACCTGATTCAGCATGTGCATGGACCCACACACAGTCGAGGACACATTCTATATTTACTCATCAGTAGAGGTCTATTTTTTATTTATTTATTTTTTATTGAAAGTAAACATAACATGAAACAGTAGAAAAACAAATGAGTTACACCAAAACCAGAGACAAACATATGGACAAACATACAATGTGTTATGCAGCAATACTCCCAAGCCTTCTAATACATGTGAGAAGAAAAAGTAGAGGTCAGTTCTATCAGTAGAGGTCTAAACAGTTGTTATTAAGGATGTAGCACTATCTGATCACTTCTGTATTTTCTTTGATATATTGATCTCTGCTACCACTAAATCTAGATCTGTCTCTGTCAGAAAAGGATACATTAACGAGAACACTAGTGTGCTATTTATGGAGGCTATATCTTTAACACCAAGCATTTGACAATGCAGAAAAGCTGAGCGGATGTGGCGGAAGACGAAACTTGAAATTCACTATAGCATCTATAAAGACAGCCTACATGCTTTCAATGTGGACCTAGCCACAGCTAGACAGACTTTCTTCTCAAACCTTATAAACAGTAACTTAAACAACACTCGCACTCTTTTTGCTACTGTTGAGAGACTGACAAAGGCAAGATTACTGAAAAGGTAGGCTAGTTGCAGCGGAACAAATTCTTAAAGGTGACATATCATGAAAATCGGACTTTTCCAGGTTTTAAGTGCTATAATCAGGTCCCCAGTGCATCTACCAACCAAGGAAACGTGAAAAAGATTAACCCAGTAACTTTGTTTTTGTAAGCCTTTTTCTGCAAGCATCTGAGAAAAGGAGCGAATCTGATTTCGCTCCCTTGGTGGAGCGGCAAAGGGATCTCATTATAATATTACCGCCCCTTAATCTGTAAGTTTACACCCACAGTGCCGTTATTGTGTTTTCGCAAGCGACAACGGTGTACCAGTTCTAATGCCATGGTGAAAGTTTGCGCAAAACATGCTAACCGTTCTGTCTTTGGCTGCACAGACGAGCACAGAACACTATTTAGAGTCCCAGCCTCAGAGGAGACAAGAGAGCAGTGGATTTATTGATTTATTTACTGTATATTGCTGCTGCCACACAGATCTAAAATAAACATGCGATTTATTTCCCAGCGGTTTACCTTCACAGACATAACAGACTTTTTTTGTAACTTGTGTGTTTTTAACGTAAACTTGTGTGTGAAAGAGAACTTAGTTTAATACTCACATGCTGTGACAGCAGCTTTCTGTCTGTGTGCTTCGGATGAGTGCTCTCAGAAAACCCTATATCAGAAGTTTAAACTAATATGGTGTAAAACGCATGATTTCAGCGCGATAAACATGATAATCAGAACCAAAACAGATGTTTTTTTTAGCAGGTACAAGCTGTAATGGCGCAGCTCATTCTGGAAAAGGGGGCGGGGAGCAGCAGCTCATTTGCATTTAAAGAGACAGACCCGAAAAACAGTGTTTCTGCTTCCACTCAAAATAGGCATTCTCAAAATAATATAATAAATGATGAGTATTTTGAGCTGAAATTTCACAGACACATTCTGAGTATACCAGAGACTTATATTACATAATGTAAAAAGGGGCATAATATGTCTCCTTTAAACTCAAATGGATACCTGGACAATTTTCAATCTGGTTTCCGACCGCATCACAGCACAGAGACAGCGCTCATTAAGATAATAAATTATATTTGCTTAAATTCTGATTCTGGAAGAATATCAGTGCTGGTACTACTAGATCTACAT
>NW_015546111.1:889154-892949 GCF_001515605.1 Sinocyclocheilus anshuiensis | reverse complement strand
GGAAACCGTGATGCATTTTTCAGAATTAATTTTATATATAGTAACAATGTTATGTAGGCTAATGTAATAATGTGGCAATGGTTTCATAAAATCTACTTATGCCTCTGATGCTTTTGGGAAACGCAGCCCTATTTGAACAAGCACTGTGAGCCATGTGTCAGCAGCGAACGCTGTCTGTGATTGATTGGTTCTGTCTTTCAGCATTTGCGTGTGTTCCGATGAGCAGGAGAAGTGGTTCTATCCAACACAATTATTCGCTAATATACTTAGAAGCTTTTTTATGCACCAAATTTCTTGATAAATAAATCAAAGTAATGGTTAAAAATGCACTTTAGAATCGATATTTTTATGTGAGGATCGATCCTTTCGATACAACATCAGTATCGAAAGTATCGATACTTGAGGATCGATCCGCCCATCCCTAACAATCATTGCCGCCATATTGAAGGGTCGTTCCAAACCAAAGTGCTCAAAACTGGCCACTTCAAAGGGCCCTTTGGAATGAAGGATTTCGAAGGGTACAAATGATGGACACTTCGGGCTCCCATGATCCTTTGCGCAGATTCTTTGCATGTTGTTAGGTCCCCTACACCCTTCAACCCTTCGAAGCTCTCACTCCGGAGGGTAAACCCTTTGAAGGGATTAGGGTATAGGGATGAACCCTTCCGAATGGAACGCAGGGTGATTTTAATTTTAATTGCATTCAGTGTAAACGGCGACTGATAATGTATTTATGTCGTGCCAGATGAGGCTTGCACAGCCTGAGTGAGTGTGTGAGAGAGACAGCACACACAAAGTAACTCACAGAAATTTAAAAATCCATACTGTGGTAGAAAAAATATATATATATTTCCAAAATATGATTTAGGTAAGCAACATTATACGACCATGATGTTTCCCCGAATATCAATATCAACACGATTTCAATGTGACACTGATTTTATACAATAGTATTTCAATAAACAAGAAGTTAAAATGAAGTGACTTAGATTTTAGACAAAATATTGACTGTTTTTGCTCAATTTCGCTGACGAGAATAGTTCCGATCAAAGCCACAGCAGAAGTGTTGTGTGTCTCCGAGCAACACACAGAGGTGTTTCGTTACTGAATGAATCCACGTTTTTTAACTAATCTAGTGAGTCAATGATTCAGTGGCCCATTCATAAGGACAGTCACTTGTCTCGTTTCTGAATGAATAAGCCGTTTGAATGAATGAATAAATGACTCGCTCATTAAAACAGACATTTGCCGCCACCTACTGGTGGTTTAGTCATATTTAAAAGTATTGCATTTTTTTCAACATTTATTTGTATGTTTAAAAAATGTAAAACATTAATCTTTTTCTGAAATTTGAAATTTTGCAGTGTGAATGCATTTATGGCACCTCAGCTTCATCAAATTGTCTGTGTAAATGCATCTAATGCCACTTCAGATGCAGCTTCTGTTTCCTCGGCAGTAGAAAGATAGAGTTTGTTAATACTAATTTTATTTGAATGGTAACAATTCTACAGTTTCTTATTATTCTAACTGAATTAATTGAAACAAAGTAAGAATTTGATGTGAAATATGACACATTTAATAAGGTTGGGGGAAAAAAATGACCATTTATAAACAGTGGGAAATGACAACTGTTTTGTTACATACAGCAACTCATTTTAAGTTAACTATTTCTTCCTCTTTCCAGTCACAGAGCGCTTTATTGTCAGTTTATTAGCGTTGTTTAAGTGAGAGAAAATCTGTAACTTAGTCCAGATTGGGGGATTTGTAAAGTTTAATGATTTCTTTTATGATGTAAATAATTTTTGCATTGAAATTTGCATAGATTTTTGTTTGTATATGCTGTCAATTATAGTTCTTAAAAAGAAAATCGGAATCGGCAAAAATCGGCATCGGCAGGTCACACTTCCAAAAAATCGGAATCGGCCAACAAAATTACAATCGGTGCATCTCTACCTAGGACCTAAATACATTGCAGATATGCTCACTGAATATAAACCTAACAGACCACTCAGATCATTAGGATCGAGTCAGTTAGAAATACCAAGGGTTCACACAAAACAAGGGGAGTCCGCTTTTAGCTATTTTGCCGCCCGCAGTTGGAACCAGCTTCCAGAAGAGATCAGTTGTGCTAAAACAGTCACATTTAAATCTAGACTCAAAACTAATCTGTTTAGCTGTGTATTTATTGAATGAGCACTGTGCGATGTCCGAACTGATTGCACTGTCTCCATAAAAAAGTAACTAATTATGTTACTTCGTTACTTTTTATGGAAAGTAATGCGTTACGTTACTTTTTAAATCTGGACAGGGCTTGCTTGTTTGTTTTTAAAATAAAAAAGTTCTATTTTTGGCAAAGTGAAATGAATAAGCTGAAGGCTGAAGGAAAAGTACATTTACGTCCGTACAGTAGAATGCAGAAGAAGAAATTTCAACACACTTCAGCAATAAAAAAAGACACAAATGTTGTCTAGAGTAATTTTTGCTTATTAGTATGGTTGAACTGGATCATCGAAGGTCAGAAGCAAAAACATTGGTTAATAGAATGAGATTAAATACATAAAGCATATTTGTGTTGTTTAACATTTAATTATTGCAGGTTTGCGTTATATTCTGAGTTGCATTATTTTTATTAATTTTGAGGAATACTGAATCTGTGTTTTTTTTTGTGAGTGAGATGAATTAATGCATATTCATATTTATTTTAGAACTACAGTAGCATCTTCTGATTTCTCAACATTGGGACAGGAGAGCTGTCAATCAATAAATTGAAAAAAAAAAGTAACTTGCGTTACTTATTTGAAAAAGTAACTCAGATATTCTCTTGTAAATTAAAAAGTAATGCGTTACTTTACTAGTAAAAAAGTAATCTGATTACGTAACTTGCGTTACTTGTAATGAGTTACCCCCAACACTGTATGTAAAGCACTTTGAATTACCATTGTGTATGAAATGTGCTATATAAATAAACTTGCCTTGCCTTGCTAAAAACACTGTCATGACATCTGAGTACAAAGCATTCAGTGCCAAGTATCTTTTTCAGCAAGTACAATGGGCTACATTTACTAAAAAATGGCAAATTGTGCAAAAAACATTCTGAACTCAACAGCTGATATGACCTACTGCAGATGCCCTATTGGTTTGTTGACTGTTGCTGGTAAGATCAACTTGTTTTGAAATGTGTATTAGTTTTACAAACAAACCAACAATACAAAACTAATTTGGTGAAATAGTTGTATAACAAAAAGAATATAATAATACGAATAACAAAGAATAAGAATAATAAAACAATTAGAGATGCACCAATTGCAATTTTCTTGGCCGATTCCGATTTTTTTTTTAGTGTGATCTGCCGATACCGATTTTTGCCGATTCCGATTTTCTTTCTAAGAACTATAATTGACAGCATATACAAACAAAAATCTACTTTTCTTCAACGCAAAGTTTTACTTTCATAAAAAAACACAAGTAAAAAGTCAGTAATAAAATAAGAATAAATAAAAAAAATGGCAAACAACAGCACAAATAAATGCAATAGAATAAAGAGAGCTATGAAACTAAGTTTTTCAGGTTAAGTAAGTTTTTATTCAGGTAAGAAATACTACAAAAGTTAAAGTAATCAAATGTAAAATAACACATCCAGTGTTATTTTACATTTGATTACTTTAATTTCTGTAGTCTTCATTGTAAAAATTAAATACAGATTAATGCTTACTATTAAAGTTATAAAACGTATTCAGTCAAGAGCGGAAAATGATTTTCTTTGTCTTTTGTTCTTTGATTAACGTGACAGACAGC
>NW_015546111.1:850187-888515 GCF_001515605.1 Sinocyclocheilus anshuiensis | reverse complement strand
GTATTTGAACGTTTTAGCGCAGTTAGCCACTCATTTTGGTATTTGTGGCTCACAAGCTGTTTGAGACTGAGTGCGGATTGTGCGCTCCACTAATATAGATCAGTGGTGGTGCGCGTGCTTTTGGTATAAGCGCGAAACCTGCGGGAATTACTAAAATAATGCGCAATACAAGCACTGTTTAACCGGAGCAAATGAGACGTGTGTGTGTGTGAGAGAGAAGGGGTCGTCGGAGAGAAGAGAGCGAGAATGTGCGGCTGACGTTATTGCCTGTGCCGCTGGTAACAAAACGGATCGGCTCGAAATCGGAAAGAAGTGAGACTGACCGACCGATCACCGATCCGGGACGATCATGAGGAAAATAGGCTGATTCCGATCCCTGGCCGATCGATCGGTGCATCTCTAAAAACAATATTACTACAATGACCCGGTCCTGCAGATTTGCTTTATACAACATTAGGAAGATTAGACCCTTCTTATCAGAGCAGGCCACACAACTCCTTGTCCAAGCTCGTTCTCTCCAGACTGCACTATTGTAATGCTTCCTTAGCCGGCCTTCCGGCATGTACTATCAAGCCTTTGCAACTGATCCAGTATGCTGCAGCAAGAGTGGTCTTCAATGAGCCAAAGAGAGCGCACGTCACACCTCTCTTCATCAGTTTGCACTGGCTGCCGATAGCTGCTCGCATCAAATTCAAGGCACTGATGTTTGCCTACAAGACAACCACTGGCTCTGCACCAAAGTACCTAAACTCGATAGTTCAGACATATGCGCCCTCCAGAAGCTTGCGTTCTGCAAGTGAAAGACGCCTTGTGGTACCATCCCAAAGGGGCACGAAATCACTCTCACGGACCTTTACCTTGACTGTTCCAAGCTGGTGTAATGACCTGCCTATCTCAATTCGAGCAGCTGAGTCTTTGGCCATCTTCTATCGATACTCCGGTCTTTCATAATTTAGCCCCGGGACCGATTAAATACCGGGTTTCGGTACCCATCCCTACTAAAGACACATCTTTTTTGTAAGCACTTGACTAACATTTTCTTATTCTATTGGTCTCTTTTTCTAGAAAAAAAAAAAAAACTTGTATGTGTACTGTGCTATACTAACTGAGACTTGTTACAGCACTTATATACTGTTGCCCTCCTATTGGTCTGAATTGCTTCTGTTTGCAAGTCGCTTTGGATAAAGGCGTCTGCTAAATGATTAAATGTAAATGTAATATTATTTAATGCATGGTGTCTTTTATTTATCTAGAAAAACAATGCAAGATGCTTGATCCCTACCTGGAAAAAACACACATGAATGGAATACATAATCCATGTGATTTGCCTTAGCTTTGATCATTTTTGTCTGAACTAGCTAGCATTAAATGTGTGCATGTTCTGTATGCTCTTCATCAAGCTATTTTGGCTTTTTGCAAAGACTCATGAGTAGCTCATATCCCAGAGGCACATGTCAAGGGAAGTCCACAACAACCTCTATTTAATGGAACTCATTAGGTAAATTATAATCAAACAAAAGTCAAACAAAGTTAAGTTGTTTGAGATGGATTCTCAGTAAATTCTGTAATCCACAGTCAAAGCAACTCCCATATAGTGTCAACTAAATTAACTAATAACTTGTTAACTAACAGCACCTGTAGGCTATTTTCACAGTGATATTTTACCATTGATAAGTTTCATAGTCCTACTCAAAAACAAAAAATATATTGTTAGCTCCCACACAATCTAGCTTGCGTTTTCATTTCACTTGATACTATGATGACAGATTTTTCATTTTTGGGTGAACTATCCATTTTTAAAAAACGGGGGAAAGAAATCAAGCTTTTCAACATATAACCCAATGTCTTCTGACATGAGAGGATGCCAAAATGGAGGCACCACAGAGACACAGATGGTAGCTAAGCTATCTTGCAGATTTCATGGCATGTCTTTGCTTCATTCTTCGGTCCACATGACTGACTGCTTAATGGATGTAAAGCTGAAAATCATCCCTCTGTCTTTTGCTTGTCTCTTCAAAGTATCTGTTCTGTCATCCCATTTATTTCTCCAGGATTGTCTGTCAGCCTTGTCAGATGGCAGGTCTTAAGTAAGGCTACTGATAACTATGTGGTCCTTTTGTGTTTGAATGAAAAAAAAAATTTTGACTTAAGTAATAGACAGCTCCTGACAGGGTTTCCTGTTCTAATTCACTGACTCCTTCCTGAATATCCACAAGCCAAAACAATGATCGGAAATAATGTACACTGAACCCCATTCACAGTTGTTTAATTTCATATTTTAAGAAAATGATTCATGTTTGGCAGCCAGGTGTAATAATGGATTAAAAACATTTTAAAATCTAAAATAAATAAATAAAATGTTAAAATCTTTCTTGGCACATGTAGAAGGTCATCTAGCTAGGAAAGAATATGACTACATTAGGCTGTATCAAAAAATAATTTTTAAGGTTGATATATGGGTCATTGACGTATAAGGATTTTCGACAGGCCAATTTTAAAATACAAAAAATAACACTATTGTAATTGTTCAAATATTAAGAATGTGGTGTACACATAAATTCATATAAAAATTTAAAATGAAGTGATTGTAGTGTTTTTTCATCTAGATGAATTGGCCGTAGCCTTAAAAAATGTCATGTGGTGCGACCATGATTTATATTAAAAGTAAATAATTTCCTTAACATGCTTAACATTTTTTAAAAATGTTCTCAGTAAATAGTGTTTAGAAAAAGTATTTGCATTTAATTTGAGTTTTTGTAAATGATGATTGTTCTATAATTTCAGAGTTGCCTTCTTAAATGTAGTTAACAGACTTATTTTTTCCTGTAAATTGCATAAAACTGATAAAAATGTTTTAAAAATACCATTCACTTAAGCATACTGTAGCAGTGATCCATATTTCAACCACAGAAATTAGATATTTTATTTTTAATTTAATACAGTTATTGCAATTATTGGTCGCACCACATGATGAGTGGTCGCTCCAAATGACACAAAGACCTTTTATCATTAAAAATTTATTTAAAGACACGTGTGAAAAGTGCAGCACATGGCATTAACTGCAGGCATTTCTTTAGCCCCAGTTATTTCTGTACTTTGCCCAATATTGGCTGCTCAATTGACCCTTTTGCCGGGAGTTTGATTAACAGGCAGTCTGACATATTTTAATGCCGAATCCGTCATTTTTGTCCAACAAACAAACCAGACAGGAGAGTAGATTAACGTCGGTGGACTTGAACTTGAACTTGAAAAATGGTGTGTATTGACATCTTTTCACGGTTGAAACAAGATACCTTCTGATGTTCATTCATGTTTATTTCGTGCTATGAATAGCAAAGATGAAGAGATTATCAGTTCATGTGCCGCTTGAGTCATGTCACTCACAACACATTAAAGAGCCACAAAAGAGTATTTGTTGTTTGAATTTCTTAAAAAAAAAATAAAAAAGACAAAATTTGAACATACTTTTTTTCATACTAAAAGTAACCAGCTCTGTCTTGTCTGTCAGCTCATCGTCAGTGTCCTCTTTGCTCCATGATGTATTTTTCAATGCATGAGAACATGATGTATGGCATAAAAGTGCCATGGTTTGTCGGACTTAGCAACAGTAACTAACGGGGGCAGGTCTTTGCAAAAGGTCAATTTAGAGTAGGGGGAGGTTGATGGCTCAGGTTCTGAGATAACAACATGAACATCTTTCTTATAGTAGAAAATGACATCTGGAGTTTGTGCTAGAGTGCAGGGTCAGAATTAACATGCTGCCTATGGTGAGTGTTTATTTTACTTTGCTTGGCAGTGGAATCTGGCAGAATAGATTTAAATGGTTATTAATAAATAAATTACTAATAAATGCATAATTACCAAACTAAAATTACATGCTCTGAATCATTTTTTTCTCATATTGTACAAATATTAAACATAAACCGTCTGAAATGATCCAAATTGCATAAAAATCTATTCTAAATTATACTAAAATAAGATATTTTATGTATATAAACCATCAATTGAATATAAAAGCACAAAACTGCCAATCTGGGACATATCTATAATGGAATACACTCTGCAGTGGTTGCACCACATGATATTTGGTCACACCACATGATATTTTCAAATTCAGTCAAAATTTACAAGCACAGAATTGAGACATAAACCTGCTTGATGCTTCCATGGGTCCTTAGCAAATTGGTATATGATGCAAAGTCCTATCTTTGAATGGATTTCAACATAAAAGTCCCAAAATGGTAGTTTCTTGATGGTCGCACCACATGATATTTTATAAAATGGAAATCATTGGACAAAGTTTGTTTGTATATTATGATGGAAATATAAATACAAATGCTTTGCAATTTTACACAGGATTACAAAACACTTTGGAAATCATGCCAAATAGTGCATAAAATTAATTTGAATAAATTTAGGGTAATTTCAAAGACGTTTACAAAAAAAAAGTTATGGCCGGACGGTCGCACCACAAGATATTTTGACACTTTGAATAACAGAAAAATTACAAATAACTAATGTTTTTTGAAAAGTTAAAGTGAGTTCATACATGGGAGAGGTCCTTCATATATATGGCATCTTTTTATGCATTTAAACCAATTTTTAACTGAAAAAAATGCAATCGGACAGACATTTAGGCGTCACGTCATTGACCCATTAATACACTAAAATAACCCTTTGTTATTATTGTTCTTTCTGCATATGTATATTTTTTGTTCATAGCAATAATATTATATTCACTATAGTTCTAATTTGGAAAGCGAAATCTCTGTCTTAGCATCGACGCATAGCTGGTCAGCTGAGCCTTCTAAAGTGGCGCTCAAAGTTAAAATTATTTCAACAGCGTGTTTCATTACGTTTCTCTTTGAATGAATGAATCAGCGTGTTTGAACGTGTAGTTGAATGAACGGTTTAAAGACTCACTCAAAGATAGTCCCTTTCCACCACCTTGTGGCGCAACACTGTAGCTGCACTGACTGACAGCCCATATAGAACGCGCGCATGTGGAAATATCAATAGAAAGTCTCTTGTCCAGTCAGATTAGAAAATCAGATTACAACTAGGCTAACTGTTATACATATAGGTAGCCTAACGATCTTATTGTCAGGTTTATGTTCTGTTATGTGGACCGTTATTTTGTCATTCTCTTCTGTTTACTTCACTTCCTGTTTCAACGCTATTTGGTTTCGGTTTCATTGGTTTCTGAATATGACCTCGTTAGTTATATCGTAACACATAAACACACAGATTATATACGCGTGTGTGTGTGTGTGTGTATGTCGATAATACCGCATACCGCGCTATTGAGCCACTCAAATTACCACAAGGGAAATTCCCTCACCGCGACAGCCCTATTTAGGCGTCACGTCATTGACCCATATATTGTTGAAAAGTTTGGAGGTCAGTAAGATTTTAATGCTATTGTGACAGTAAAGACATTTACAATGTTACAAAAGATTTATATTTAAAAGAAATGCAGTTCTTTTGAACTTTTTTTTCCATCAAATAATCACAATGTATGACAAAAAATATTAAGCAGTACAACTCTTTACAACATTAATAATAATACAAAATGAGCACCAAATCAAATGCTGAAAATTAAGATTTGCATCACAGGAATAAATTACGTTTTAAAATATATTAAAATAGAAAAGTCATTATTACGTTTTTGGATTAAATGAAACAGTCTTGGTGAGCATAAGAGACTTCTTTAAAAACGAATTTAAAAATAAAATAAAATCTTACCAACCCCAAACCTACGAACAGCAGTGTGCATAAATAAAGAAACCCAAACACATCATTTAACCAAGGCATGAGTCATGTTTTCCAACAACATGCTCATGTTAGATTAGGAGCCCAGGACACTGATTTCCATTGCATGACACAGTATTACCGACATGTCACTTTAAGGTTTGTCATTTGCTCCTGCAGGAGAGTTTTGGTGCAGAGTAGCACTGATGGCGAGAGATAGAGAGGAGGATTATCACTCATTCCCCCATCCCCAACTGCTGTGAGGCCAAATCCACTTTAAATGAGGTGGCCTTCCTCCTCCTACACAAGGGAGCATAGTTAGACGGAGGTACGAGAAGAAGAGTGATGAAGTGAAGCAAAAAAACAAAACAAGTATAAATTATTCCTCTAATCCCGTCTGACAAGAGTCTCTGTAGGCATGTTACAAAGCAGCTCCTCCGTTTAGTGAAACCTGAAAAAATCAAACACTAAGGAGTTCATGGCAAAGAGAGCACCGACTCCTCATTTAGCCTCTATTTCTCCCCTCATACACACACACAACTCCCATTCCACACCAGCATCAGGCTCTGTCAGTCAACCATTTCAAACTTCAACAGGAGTTCAAACCAAAGGGAAGGACATGCTGTTTCTCGCCTCTTATTAAAAAGGAAAGTAATGCCATAGGTCACCAGGAGGTGCTAGACCGTGTCTCCACAGGTATTGGTGCCCAACCTCGACAGGCTTGGACCAATTTGCCAGGAGTCATTCACACTGACAGACACTACAGCCGGAATTGCATTGAACATGGCGTCATAAAGCAAAGCATTGTGGGGTAGGGAGCAGCAGGAGCACTGCAGACCTATGAGACGCTACTGTATGTCACCCTCAGGGCTCAGCAGACCTCTTTCATTCTGTGCGAGCTAGTTAGAAACTGGGGATGTCTTTTTGAATGGGGCTCAGTCTGAGGTCCTCCTACCTCAGAGAAGCTCTCAACTGAGAGTCATTAGAAGTTTTGGTGAACTCCATTCTGACTGTAAGAGGATCTGATGACCTAAAAATGACTTTACAATTCTTTACTGTAGTATTTTTACCCACTGTTCAAAAAGCGCATTGCAGCATGGGAACATTTTTTTGTATTAGGCATGGCAGCTGTAAAACATCAGACCTGTTTTGTAGTTCATGAAGTTCTGGGGATTGATTCATAACACTTTCAATTGGTTACATGGATACAACAATTTAGTATCAATCAGGCATCTACTGTATAAACACCTGAGGAATTATTTGTCACAACAACATAACAATAAGCAGTTTTTGAAGCTACAACGTGTAACTTTTAGACCTGTAGCGGTTAAAAAATAAAACTTCGTAATAACAATGTATTGGTTGTGCTCCGGCTGCTCGGATGAATGTGGTTCGCTGCATCAGTGTACATATTCACATCTAAAAAATATGAGCAGGTGCTATATCTTTTGCTCTTGTTATTCTAAATAAATCACATAACAAGTTTGCTAGTCGTTAACATTACACATAACAATAGCTATGGGGTGCGTTTCCCAAAAGCAACTATGGACGCAAGTTCCATCAACAATAGTGTTAACAACGACCATATTAACTAACGATGCTTTTGGAAAATGTACACCTGATAAGGTGAAACTTCCCTGATAGCACACGTACATCACGGAGACGTCTATTTGACGTCTGCATTTACATCTGGAAGATGTATTTTTTAGAGTGTTTGCTCATCTGTAGTATGTCTATAGGACGTTTTATTTTAGATGTCAAATAGAATGTAGACCTATGCTAAACTGACATCTTATAGACGTCTGTCAGATGTTTGTACACAGTAGATGCTTTCCAGATCAAAAGATCTTTAACAGACATCTTGCAGAAGTACATGTGCTATCTGGGCTGGAATGAACTCACGCTAGTGTTAGAGAGCTACATCAGTTCAATAAACTTACCTGTTAAGTAACAATGTAGCCATCTCAGGGTCGCTTTTAAATCCTTTCAAAATTCGGCGTTTTCGACACCCGAAACCCACGCCAATATTGATGCAGGTTTTATTACGGACCGTTGTAGAGCAGCTCTGTTCTGAATGTTTTTGTTGTTTTTACAAACGGTGATTCCCCAGGAGGTCTGTCATTTTGCATGGTTTATGGTTAATATTTCTCGCTAGTTGTGACTAGCTTGGCTTCAGGCTTCTCCCACACCATACACGAGCCAAAGTAGCAAGATCTGTGTTTCTCTGTCCAACTCATGTTTTTTTTATTTTTTTTATTTTTTTATTAACAAGATCAAAATACATGTATATGACTAAGGCAAAGACACAATGTCTCGTTGAAATAAAGCTCTTACGGAACTGTTGTGTGATTTAAGAGAAAAACAGATGTTACCTATATAAGAACTTATTATATTAGGCAGAGACCACTGTTGGATGTTAATTCTTGTCTGATGTCTAAATAACATACAAACTTCAGGAGAAACAGCCCCAAAAACTTTAGCATAGTCCCCTGGTGTAACAGGAATCTTATAATGTGCCAAAAATTCACCATAAGCAAAAAGAAAACCATTCAAATTAAATAACTGATCCACCAATATGATGCCTTTATCAAACCAATGTTTTAGATAAAGCGATTTGTGTTTATATAATATAGATTAAACCTTGTGTTAAAGTGGGTGGAAGACACTGTTTTTTGATGCTTTCAACAAAAACCTCTAAAAGAAAGGGAGCCAGTTCCTCTGAGAATAATTTATAGAACTCTGATGTCAAACTATCAGTACCTGGTGATTTGGAATTTTTCAAATGATTAATTGTATCCATCAGCTCGCAAATTGTAACAGGTCTATCACAACGTTCCTTTTCAGTTCTATTAATAGGTTTAATCTGCAACGAATTCAAAAAGGCATCGGCTGACACCTGAGAGTAACTAGATGTATACAAATTTTTATAAAATTCACTACAATATTGAGAAATTACTGTATGATCATCCGTTATAACCCCATTAATATTTAATATACTAATGGTGTTATAAACAAAATTCCGCTTTTCTAAATTAAAAAAATAATGTGAATTTTGTTCCCCTGCCTCAAGCCAGGAACGAATAAAGACAACTTCAGCTTTTTTCTTATACAAATCATCTAGTTTACTTGATAACTCAGCCATTTCTAGTTTTTCATCCTCTAAAAGAGAGTCTGGATGTCTCTGAGACAAATTTGTTATTCTTGTTATTATTCTAATTTCTTCAGCTCGTTTACTTTTGGCCATAAAGGAACCATACTTTCTCATATATTTGCCAATTTCAAACTTTAGAAGTTCCCAATTTTTCCCAAAGGCATTTTCCAGTTTAGCTTTAAACCAAAACCTACAAATCAAATCTTTAACTTTCTTTTGGACCTCATTATGCAGCAAGAGGGAATTATTAAGTTTCCAATATGAAATATTTGCATTATGGTTTTTGGAGTGCAGGTTCACATTTATATAGATGGCTTTATGATCTGTTAAAGGAGTAGGTAAAATATCTACTTCTACCCCATCTTTATCAAAACTTTCAGAAATTAACCAATAGTCTATTCTGGATAGATTAGAGCCTGACTTGTTACTCCATGTGAAGGCTATGTCATTAGGGTGTTTAACTCTCCAGATATCTTTTAGATTAAATTTATCCATAACATTTTTGAGATTCATATTTATTGAATTTGATCGACCTGGTGGCCATTTATCTGTAGCATAGTCCTGAATAATGTTAAAATACCCTCCCATTATTATATAAGCATTTGGATATTTGTCCAACCAAACTTTAAAGGTGTTTCCTACAGCCCCCAAAAGACTATCATTCTCTGGTTTCCTGTTGTACCCATAAATATTAGCTGTAATAATAAACATATCGATCAGCACCTTTAAAAAAAAAATATATATTAACAAGGATAACTGATCAATAACCTTTCAATTGGAAGTTTTCCCCTTGAAAGCAAATTAGCATCAAAAGTAACGTATAGTTTCTGTTGGCCACTTTCACTAGTAAAATTAAATGACTAACCTAAATTTTCAAGTGGACCACAACATGCTTGGTTTCTTTTACAGTTCCACGCCGTCAATAAAACCTCGGCCTCCAGCAAAGTATGCCGATTTACCCTCTTCTCGTGCCTTTTTAATCAAAGGCCATAATTTCTGCCTGGAATCTCTGTCCTCCTTCGTTAAATCTTCGGTGAAACGCAAGCCATGATCTCGAAGAAACGGGCTGTTTTTCGCAGCTTTCCACACGGCTTCCCTGTATCTCCTCACAGCGAAGCGAACGATGACAGCTCAAGGCCTTGACTCATTCAAACGCTTGGATCACCACCGGTGCGCTACATCAATCAGAGCAGCTGGCAACTGCTCTCTTTCTTGCGGTAACACTTCTCGACAAATACGAATCACCTCCTCGCGAACATTCTCCTTCACCGCTTCCGGGATGCCGTGCACTTTCATGTTCCATCTCCTGCTGTAACACTCCATGTCTACCACACGATTCATGCAGGTCAGAGTAGATTGTTCACTTATCTCTACACGTCTTTCAATGGAGCCCAACTTTTCTTTTAAGTCCTTAATTTCTCCTCGTGTAGCTTTAACCATCTCTTCTAGCGCATCGCTTCTTGTATTGATGAGATGAGCCAATTTAGCAACAATCTCATCAGACCTTAAGTTGTCTGCACTAAACTGGGAAAGCGTAGGTTTCTTGGCGATTGGAGGCTTACTGGGTGTTAAGGGAAGTGGAGGAAATTCTTCTTCGTTTTCCAGATCATGAATCATCCCATCTTCATAATCATGATCAGTGTTAGCCACCCTGCCATCACTGTTCGCTGCTTTGCTAACAGCACTTGGTCGTTTTTGTGCAGATTTAGGCATTTTGCTTTAACGTAATAATGTAAAAGATATGCCAAAATACAGTACAGTTTTGCTCAATGTGAAAGATCTTTCAGAAGACTAATTTATCCTAATTAACTGAGTTTGATGCTGAGAGCTCGAATGTTCCGTCCGTTCACAGCGCCATCTTGGCCACCCCCCTCTGTCCAACTCATGTGACAGGCATGGGTGAATAGTGTATGACGTATGTAATCGCAATTTCCCGCGAAATTCGTCCCGATCGCTCTAAAATATAAATAATTATTATAGGTTTATCAAGGTATATCCGGGTAAAGACGCGATTTTGAGATGGATTCTTTTAGCACTCTCTCATTAATATATATATAAATATTTTTTTCATTAAAAACGTACATAGTGTAGCTTTAAGCACATGCTAAAATTATTGACGATGTTCGAAATAGCATCCCCATACTACCAGTACTTGTAGGTACACTATACACTATGTATACTGTGTGCAATACCTGAATTTTCTGTATAGGCTACATGAAATACCCAAATGACGTGTCAATACACTTTCACATGGCACTTTTATCAAAAGCAACATATATAGGTCTATTTACATTGAAAATATAAATTTTATAAGCTCTTGCTTTTCATGACCTTGGCACTGATAGCATCATGCTGTTTGAGCTACAGAAAAACAATTTTGACATCCAAAATATGCAGTAAGAACAAAGAATGCGGAGAGTACAGTATCCCACAATGCAATGTGCGACTTGACCTTCCATTTCTAAATTTGATTAAAACGCAAAGTAACTTTTTATTTGTGAGATAACTCAATGCTACTTCTTTATGTGACAACAATGTAGTACTATATTGCATTGTATACCATTATTAGCCAGTATATATTATATAGGCTACAGTATGCAGTAAGCATTATGCTAACACTTCAATACAAATTGAGATTCAAGACTTGTTGGACTCTGTTGGTCTCTTGGATCAAGATTCTGCAGTTAAACTGGCATGACCTTAAATAGAATTAAGACAGAAAGTTTTCTTTATTATAATAGCAAAAAATTCAATGTCTTCTTATAACCAACAATTATAATTTTAACATAACATAAATATACAATAAATAATTAAAGCAAAAAAATACATGTGTTTGATGACAAATCAAAAGAAAAGGTGAGATGTACTTGTCTAAAGCAGAAGATCTTACTTTAGCAGAAGTACTTATTTTAGCCAAGAGAACAGATTTAGACTTCAGAGAAAGTGTGAGCGGGAAGAGGTAATGGCAGACATTTGAAGATGACCTCTGTTCCCATCATCCCTTGAGTGCCAGGGTTAAGATTTAGGTTTGTCATATCTTCGTTCATATCTCCTACCAATTCTGTGTTTCTCACTGCAAAAAAACAAACAAAAAAACGGCATCATTAAAGCTGCATCATTGTTTTAATGATGTTTTGATATTATCAGATATATATTTTTTGCAAAACAAGACTAAAGCCCCGTTCACACCAAGAACAATAACTATAAATATAACGATAAAGATATAGCCTAGTTCTAAAAATCGTTCTCTATATTAACGAATAGCAGAGTCCACACCACAACTATAACGATAAAGGCACAGAGAAACGATATCGTTGGAATCACTTTCAGAATTATTTTTTTCCAGCTGATGAACTATAAAAACATTGACAGCCAATCAGAATCAATCCTGCTGTCACGAGCTTGAGAATTTAAAGCGGCAGACGAGTGCTTAGAATAAACAGACGATATTGTTCGCTGGTGTGGCCACTAATGTAGTTATCTTTATAGTTATCGTTCTTGGTGTGAAGGGGCCTTTAGACTAATTAATTTAAGACTATTTATTTATTTTATTTTTATTTATTTTTTTGTAGGGACGATTTTTGTATGGATGATTAACCACTGTGATTAGATATGATAGAAATATAATTATTTTTAAGTGTGATGAATATTCTGCTCATTGCATATATTGTCTGTTTTTTGTTTTTTTAATGTGTGCAGAGCTTAAGTAGAGTGTAAATATTGTAATGCACACATAGCAGGGTATCCCACATTATAATACTCTTATTTCGCCAAAAAATTAAACAGATTATTGTTTATGATATTGGCCAACACCACCTATGAAAGTGGCAAGCAATTTATATGCTTATCAGAAACAATAATTCTGCCCTAGAGCAAATAAATAATTTTTAAAGCTTTGCGAACCAGTGGTCTTCATCGCAGCACTTCTGGTCAATTTCTGGTTTATGAGTTGTGCAGAGAACACGACTGTAACCCACAAAGCATTATTTCACAGTTATGGGGGTGTTTAAATACAAGCTGGATCTATAATGCTTTAATCAATACAGAGCAAAGACTGTATAATTTGCCATTTGTTCTGTTGTCCAGCACCATTTTATTCCATATGAATTGACCTTTTTATAGACTTATCTTGGCTCATGCCCAGGGCGCTTAGGAAGTACACCATGATCATTATGTTATTGGAAAGCACTTGTTTCAGTCCATGTACATCACTGGTGATATATCCAATTAACATTAGACAATCTGCTGTGCTTCCTGACAATGACACAACGGTCCCAGATGTTGCCTTGAGTAATATAGAGCATATATTAAGAGCTTAACATAATAAACATACAAAATGTAGTAGTTATGCATGGCACTACAAAATAAGCCTGTTTCTCTTTTTTGTTTCTTAGACTGTCCCATTTGTGACTCCATTTCTCTACTGCTAATTTCTTATCAGGAAGTGTATATTGATTTTGAGCTAGCACTCAATAATCAAAAACAAGCTCTAAATCCTCTGGTATAGCATTATTTTACAAGCCAGTAGTATAAGAATTAATTTGTCAAGAACATAAGTGTAAAATGTAAACATAAAGCCATGTCAGCTAGAAGTAGCCCTAGGAAATTATACATGATGAAATGTCTCACTAAAGTTCACATTCATTTGTAGATAATTATGCTTTGCTACAGTTGTAAGTTAAAGGCGGGTCAGACATTATTCACCGCAAATTACTCTGTCAGGCTCTAAATATATGATAGAAATAAAATAAATATCATAAGTCCCACCTGTATTGATGCCTCTGTTGATGTGTTACAGACAGTTTAAATATCTATGAGAAAAGTGAAATGAGGTGATATTGCTGGACACTGATCATGTGCATTTGACTCATGAAATTTTGCTAGAGTGCAAGATGAATCATCTTCAGAGAGAAAATTGTAAAAGCCAAGCCATCAAAAGTTTTTTCTATTTTCTCAAAGTTTTGCTTTTAATGATAGGTGGATACTTTCTGAAGTTCTACCCATGGTATAGGTGATTTCTGTTTATATACAGCTCTCACATTCAAATATACTGTATTTCCTTATAATAAAATATCAGATCAATATTTTGTAACATTTATACAACTATTCAAAAGCTGTTTCACATTAGGCCGTTTATTAATTTAGCAGATGCTTTTATCCAAAGAGAATTACAAATGATGACAGGCAAGCCAACCAAAGGAGACATAAACAATAGGGTGCTTCAGATTTCCATTTTAGCCAGAAAATATGAAATAGTACAGAGGTTAATTTTAGGAGAGTAGATTTTATAATGGGCATAGTAGGAAGTATATTAAGTGCATGAATGGTTTTCGATCAAGTGCGTGCAGACGAGTTTTTAGATCACATTATGTGCAGTCATAATTATCAGTAAATAAATAAATATGAGATGAGCTCATTTTTTTTGATCAGTTAATAATTATTTTGGTCATCAGTCATTGATATCTAGTTGGAAAACTTAAAGCCATATACATTGCAGTAGAGGTCAGCAATATTTTTAAGATGTTCTGAGTAGAAACAGAAAAATACAATTAATATTTATACTTAATATATTATCTTAATAATTTAAAAATTTTATTCTGTGATGGAAAAACGTCCGTTTTCAGTGTCACATGATCCTTGAGAAATCATTGTACTATATGCTAATTTGGTATTAAAAAAACAATTTTTTTCCTTATTAGTTAAAAAAAAATCATGGTAAAAAGAGAAGAGATAAACTTTAAATGGAACTTCTAATAATAACACAAATACTTAAAGTTACAACTAAACATGAAAAAAGCAAAGTAGATAGAATAATATACAGTACATATGGTATATTTCAGGCCATCTGGAAACATTTCCATAGTTTCAAAGGTTTTCATCAGGGATGCCCTTTAAGCACATCATCCATTCTTTCCTGAAAAAAAAAAACAAGTGCATTTTTGCATTAACAGCGAAAGCCTCACGTGATAAACAGAGCAGCATATCTCACAGATAAGCTGAGGAGAAACAGATGGTACATACAAACCGGACAAGATAAGATGGCACGTTTGGACTGCCATAGGATTTGTCAACCAGGAACGTCCAAAAGCAGGCCATCTGGCTGGGGTCTCTTCTACCCACTTTACAAGGCACCGAACCGAAGCGCCTAGAAGGTTCCCACCTGCTTTACACAGCAACGGGAAGAGATAACGGCTGAAAAGCAAACATTTGTTGGGAAGTGTGTGTGATATACATAGCAAACCTACAATTTGCATAGAGAAATCACACTTCAAAGCCCAGAGGAGAGCACTGGCACTTACATCTGTGAGTTTAAGAACCACAACATGAAAACAGAGACGGGATAAAGATGGGAGAGACTGAGTGTCCATAGTATGACCTCTCCAAGGACAGAAGATTAGCATCTATTGGCCGCTGATCAGCAGAATGTCTGAAGATCCTCAAAGAGGGACAAAATTGCAAGGGAAATGCTGAAGGATTCTTTTGGGACTGAAAAAGAGGTTTACTGAATTAATTAATTTATTTATCTGAACGTACGTTTAAAAAAAAGGGAAAATAAAGGCAAAAAGAAAAGGAAAAAAAGTAACCCACTATGGAATAGGCAAGAAAAGGTATTGTAAATGCTAAAACGATCATCTCCAAACGTGTGTTCATGCTTTACCCATGTAAAAATATTACACATAGGCCAAAAGGGGCAATATATTTTAAAATGATCATGTTATATAATTCATAATTGAATAAAAGCAGTATTTATATGGTTTTTAATGAATGAATCTAACGTGTTAAAGTTCAAGCACGAGAGGCATTATAAATGCGATAAAAGCGCTAGGGGCATGTTAGAAATGCTATCATTCTGACTCATGAATATGAATTAGGTGACATTCAGCCATATTTAGATTATCACCCACCAACTGCACTTCCATCGGTTTAATAAACTGTCAGTCAGTAGAGTGCTGCAGGGATGATTTGTAGGCAAAAACTTGGAAACAAGTTAGCATTTTAGCACTTCCAATTCCATCGTCTTAAAAGTCAATGGGTTTTTGAATGGGTTTTTGGTTAAGTGCCTGAAATAAGGTCTGAAATAAGGTGAAATAAGTTTCACGTTCATCAATGACATAAAATACATCAGTTAACACCCCCTTTTTTTAAACTTTTATTTGTCTTGACATGTGGCCAAGGATGTCAGGGATATTAAACGTCATCACACCAAAGAGCTAAACTCATCTACTCACTAGGTCATTTTTACAGCCTCACTGTATATATAATCATGTTCTTGCAAACTAATAACTAAACGAAAAATTTCAGGGAAAATGTTTTTTTTTTTTGTTTTTTTAATTAAAGACTGAAAGAATTGTCGGAAGCCTAATGGTGGTGATGTTGAAGTCATGCAACCATGGTGTAGTTTGTTTATAGCCTATACATTTAGCTTTTTACTTCTGCCAATTGTATTTAGGCTTCAAAATTCATAAAAGTTGTGTTCACAAATCCTTGGCTTGTTCCTAATAAACCTACAAAGGTTTGAGCTGAGCTACTGTAACGCCACTGAAAAATGTAGTTAGCCTTGCTTTTAGCTGGTGACTCCTCAACAGTGGCGTGAACACACTGCAGTTCCCTATATGCGCAATGACAGAGGAGGTCTTGTCCTCTAATTAATCTGGCATGTCTTTAAGCTCCAACACTGGATCACTTTGCAGGCCTGTTGAATAATTCACATCTCCTCTACGAGCAACTGTGAAAGCCTGCGGTCTGCAGCCACCTCACATCCACGGTAGGAAATGGGAGGAATACAAAAAAGGAGCAACTGAGAGAGCTAGGGCAGGCGCAAGTGAGATTGAGTACAAAAATAGACATTACAGAGATAGAAAGACAGTGATAAGAACCACCAGACTGAGAAAGCGACAGGAGGGAAGGATGGAAAGGCAGACAGACAGTGGTCTAAAAGGGCAGAGAGAATCTAATGAATCAGCAGAGACTACGAGTCCATCCCACAAGAGCAGATCTGGCTGACAAAGCATCAGGATATAAAATGTCAGTCCGGTCAGTCTTTATGTTCAAGTTCCATTTAGGATGTGCCCAAGAACAATAGGAGCCCTGACTTCTCTCCCAGACTCCACATAATTATGGACTGTCTGCCTAGTAATGGGTTTTCAACAATTGCACAGCACAGTGTACCCTGTTGCAAATGCCATGACTTCTTATAAACACTGTTTACAATAAGCAAGGGATAATGTGTAGCCAGCCGGTCATTCTCACAAAATGATCACAGATAGGGTGACCAAACAAATGAAGCTGTGAGCATGAAATATTGATTTGAACTGAAATTACTTTTTAATCTTACCTGTATATTATAAAACTACCACTAAAAAAATAGCCCATTGCAATGTACAAAAGAATCGGCCATGCAACAAGGTGAATACTGCAAAAATATTCCAGTGATATTTCAGTCATTATTGCTACAAATGGTAACGGAGACACAAGATGCTTCCGGTTGAGTTTGTTTGAATAACCTGTTGCAAAAAACAGGGGAGTGGTTAAGATTAAAATATAAACATGTAGAAAAGTGTTTTCTTAGCTTGCACGGTTTGTTAAAACTGGGCCCTGATATATAATGTTGCCATGGATGACCAATCAGAATTGTGTATTCCATAATGCAATGACATCAAATGCTCTCAACATTGCTTAAATTAAATTAGAACTTCTTTTAAACTATATGTACTCAAAATTGAAAACAGAATAATGTACATTATTAACATTAATAATGTACATTTACATTAGCTAATGCAGTTATCATAAACTAATAAAAAACAAGATTTACCAAAAAAAAAAAAAGTATTTAAAAAAAATTAACTCAGAAATGTTAAATTTCTGTAATTAAATTTTCTAAAAATGTTTTAAGTAATTAAAAGTAATTGTATTAAACGGGAATTTTGAAGTAGAAAAAAACTGAATTAGTATTTTCTTATCAAACCATTAATCTGTTTCATCTGCAACTTTAAAAAATATATTACAGCTAGTTACATATATATTATAGCTTAGTACAAATATATGACAGCTTAGTTAATTTTATATTATTATTCTTTATATTATTAAGATTAAAAAATGCTAAAAGTATGGTTCATTATGTCATGATACCGAGTGCATTTACTGACAAATTAAACTATGTTGTAAAGTGTTACCTTTAAAGCTACATAAGCATGAGAGGTTAAATAAACGAACACTCCAATAGAAGTTACAGTCTTAGAACATTTTATTGTTGTTTGAACACCCGTCCCACCCCAACCCTCAGTTCCCCATGAGATATATGCCTCTTGTGTCCTCTTCCTGTCCCACAAACACATGGTCAAAAACACAGTTCTTTTTCAGTTCATTCAGCATCATACAGAAACACTTGGAAGGAAACAAATAAACAAATAAAACGCACAAAAAAAAAACAAGGACCTGGCTCAACAGTTGTCAAGAGTGGCTAAAGTCCTTCCTCTCTCATAGTGACACCCTAGGGATAGTTATGCATGACTACCATTAGAAGCTGGCTAATGTCTTTGGAATGAGCACGGTAAAAAAAACAAAAAACACTTTTTTTTTTAGTGACTGTTTTTAAAGTGACTGAATGGGCCTTCTGAAGGGGCAACTTTGGAATGGCTTTTAGAGATCCTCCTCAGCTGACTGAGCATTTGTCAGATCTTTTGGCGGCATATTTATAGGAAATAGGTCTTATACAGTACATTCAACTCTTTCTGTCACTTTTCAATTGTTAAATCTGGCTGAACAAACTTTATTCACATACTATTCAAAGAACACAAATATACATCTATATGTACACATACTTTCCACTTGAGATCTGAGTGTCCAGGCACTTTCCAAGAAAGTCCACAGGGGGATTTGGTGAAGAAAGTCACAACACTGTCATTATAATCTGTTCAATCAATATTTTCTCTGGCTCCCTTAGAGAAACAGTTTCTCCAAAAATGAATATTCTGTCATCATATTGTCCCAAATCCCATAAGATTGTAAATCAAAATGTATCCTTTGTGTTTCACAGTAGAAATTAAGTCCTATCGGTTTGGAACAGTAAATAATGGCAGATTTCTCATTTTTGAGTGAGCGGTCCCTTTAACTACAATAGCTTGTTAACACCATCAGTCATCTGATGCGGTCGCGAGCTGTCAGTCAGTGTGGACTGAGGCAGGCTGACATCTGAGATGGTTTATGCAGAGTAATGTAATCAATGGGAAACGCCTCTGTGGTTTGCTAACTTGGCATCTTGCTGGTATGGCAATTTCACAGTTGGGGGTCATAACAATTTGAGAGATGTGTGTTTTTGTGTAATACTGATGTGGATACTCTGACTATTTTATTCTTTTATTTCAGTTCTTATTTTCAGTTCTTTTAGTTTAAACTACTGTAGTTCAATGGTGGTAAATTCAATGGTATTTTTTATCGCTGAACTCCTGGCTGTCAGCTCTACTTACTGCACTAAACTGTCTGGCACCTTCCACAAATTAATTACAAATTACAGTCTGGAGCTCTTAAAGAAATTACTTTTTCTTTTCTTTTCTTTTCTTTTCTTTTCTTTTCTTTTCTTTTCAACCAACAGTGAAAGAAGGTTCTTTGACTTATGACAATTTTGATTTTCAACCTCAGAAATTCACATTAAATTTTACAGTATTTCTTTTCTTTTTTCTTTTCTTTTCTTTTCTTTTCTTTTCTTTTCAACCAACAGTGAAAGAAGGTTCTTTGACTTATGACAATTTAGATTTTCAACCTCAGAAATTCACATTAAATTTTACAGTATATAAGCGGTTTTTAATGCATTTTCTATGGGACATTCTTTGGTAACTCCGTTACCAATCTTTGAGAATCTTAAAGCAAGTTTAAAAGCAAGACATTTTGATGATTTGATTTTACAATGTGGCAACAAAAAAAATTTATTTTTAACTGTATAACTAAATATATAGCATTAATAATGGATTTCTGAGGGCGTGAAAGGCCAAAATTACTATCTTAAACAGAAATTCGACAAGCTAACATAGGATTTGTACCTCTGATGCTTGAAAAAAACATCATCAGACACCCACAGTACTGTATTCATTAATTGCACACTTGACAATCAGATGATAAAGCACTGTGTATCCAGGCTCTTAAAATGGCAAATAAAACCCATCAAATACAGCAATGCAACAGAAATGGACTGTGAATATGTAAACTTAAAGGGATGCGTTGCAAAATCTTGAGCCCAGGATTCAGCTGTACACTCAAAGCTGCACAATTATTAAACAAATCCACTGAAAGAACACGAGTCAGTCCGATAAATAGTTACAAGTGAAAAGAAGAAGATTGCCGGTGTTCCTTCTGGTCCCTTTCTCCTCACTTCTGACAGTTTCGCCTCGTCTTGTTGTAAAAAGACTATTAACTGCGCTCTCTCAAAACTGGCACCATGTATAGTAATAAACTCCGCCTCCGATGATACAAGAACCAATCCTCAGAGAAAAGTACCCATGAGGGAGACATGTCTCGCTAAACGTTGGTGAAACAGCGTGTCCTTTGCATTGAAGAGGCATCGGCGTCTTGATAGGCAGTTGATGGAAAGCTGTCTGCTGGTTGAATCGGTGTGTGTGGATGTCAGTGTTTGAGCATGCATGTGTGTGTTTGCCCTTTTGGCACTTTTTAAGGGGCATGGCAAGTGCCCGACTTCTTTTTAAGAGCCACGGTAAAGACGCCCAACTCTCAACTCCACTGCACTGCACATGAAGAGACCTTCTCCAAGTGATGCTTATTTTTGCTACTCAGTCCAGCCAGCCAGAGAGAAACAGGCAGGTGTAAAATAAAACTGCCATTTTTAGAAACGGCCAACTATCTCTGCGAGCAGAGATAAACCAACCACACCGCACCAAGCCAGGCTCTGGAATCGCTCACAGTTCTGAGGAAAATATGCTGAAAATATCCTAAACCGAAAAAACAGCCATGTCAAAGAAGGGTGTAACATATTTAGGTGTTTGGGGCAAAAAGGCAGAAAACGCTACTCCGCTTTTTTTTGGAACCCACTTCTTCCTTCGGCTTTTATGATCTGGCCAACAGACGGCAGAAAGACGGGAAGCAGGGGTGATTAGGGGGTGTGAGAGTGAGCCTGCTGGTGGTCCTGCTCCGTGCAGTGAGGTCAGGATGGCAGGATTGGAGGGGAGTGGGGGGATTCCGCTATCTGACCTCCAAGCAGTCCAAATACTCCAGAACCAGCTCATAACAGAAACGATACTGCTCCTGCACCACACAAGACACAGAGAAATGAGAGAATTAGTGCAATAATTTAATTTCATATCTACGTAAACACTACCGTTCAAAAATTTGGGGTCAGAATGTTATTCTTTAAGTCTTTACGTCTCTAATGCTCATCAAGGCTGCATTTATTTGATCAAAATATAGTAAAAACAGTAATATTGTGAAATATTATTACAATTTGGTCATTTGGTGCTTGAAAAACAGTTCTTATTATTATCAATGTTGAAAACAGTTGTGCTGCTTAATATTTTTTGTGGAAACCGGAATACATAAGTAATTACAAGTAATTACAATACATAAGTAATTTTTGCTTATTAGTATGGTTGAACTGGATCATCGAAGGTCAGAAGCAAAGACATTGGTTAATAGAATGGGATTAAATACATAAAGGATATTTGTGTTGTTTAACGCTTAATTATTGCAGGTTTGCGTCATATTCAGAGTTGCATTATTTTGATTCATTTTGAGGAATACTGAATCTGTTTTTTTATTTTTTTGTGAGTGAGATGAATTAATGCATATTCATATTTATTTTAGAACTACAGTAACATCTGATTTCTCTCAACATGGGGACAGGAGAGCTGTCAATCAATAAATTGGAAAAAAAAGTAACTTGCGTTACTTATTTGAAAAAGTAACTCAGATATTCTCTTGTAAATTAAAAAGTAATGCGTTACTTTACTAGTTACTTGAAAAAAGTAATCTGATTACGTAACTCGCATTACTTGTAATGCGTTACCCCCAACACTGCAAATCATTATTTTATTTTTAGAGCTGTCAGTTTTTTTTTTACATTAACATTCAGCAAATTTGATAACATTCTTATAAAAACTGGATATAAATCATTAATTAGTATTATTTTATTGTATCTGCATATGGTTTTGTAAAAAAAAAAAAAAACATCAGATAACACAATGACAATACAAAAGCAAACGAATTTAATTTAGGAAACAATGACAATTTTGTCATCTTCTAAATTTCACATTTATTTATTCATTTATTCATTCATTCATTTATTTATTTACACATGGTATAAGTATTTATACATGAAAATATTAAGCCACCTTTCTATATTAGTTAGGAGGTCCCTGATCATATTTGGGGTTCTCTGGCATCCAAAAGATTGAAAACCCCTCATTGGGGCCAGGAAAAAGTGAGGGGGCCTGTCAATTTTCTAGATAAGCCCTGGTCTACGGTACAGACTGTAGCTAAACTGATGCTTTTGGCATTTGGCCGTTTAATTCGAAGGCAAGACTTCCTTTTGCGATTCCTCCCATTTGTTTTGTCAATAATCTCTTTATTCTTTCTCTGAATAGATCTGTTATAGTTTGATTTCACTGGCAATGAACTTAGGTACCTACCAGTGTCTCCACCATGTTGGGTTTAGCATTACGAAGGGTTTTGACGGCATAGAAGATGTCCACCATGTTCTGGTACAGGATCATCTCCATCAGGATGTTGCTGGCACAGTACGTTCCGCTGCGGCCACCGCCGTTCCTAGACAGACAAGAATACAACAAACCCGGCTGTCATGAGTAAAGATGAGACACTGAAGATAGTGGAGAAACAGATCTGTCTACAGCAGAAATTTCTCATATCCAGTTAATATGAAACCAGCCTACACCAGAGGCATACAAAGAGCTTTTTGAAGATCCGCCGAGGTCTTCTGCTATGTATGCATACAGCACGACGGCGGCAGCTAGATGAGGCAATGGTGAGATAATCAATCGCAGTCAGTGCTTTGGCAGCTCTGGATTTAGCGCTGAGAAAGGCCTGTGCTGTTCTGTATTAAAGCATAATTGATTTCATCTCCATAATCTCTTCTCTTTGCCTGTGGTTGGTAACACTGTGTGACAGTTTTGAGTGATGTGCTTCTGGGCGGCGATGGGAAGCGAATTCGTGCCTGGGGTTCCAGATGAGGCAGCTCGGTGGGCAGGAGGGGAAACGAAGCCATGGGGGAAGTGAAGGGTGCGGTTAAAAGGATAATGACCATGTTAACACCTAGGCTAAGATCAGTGAGTCTGGGCATGAGTGAAGTCCCTGTTTAGAAAATTATTTTATTTGAGAGCCGTTTTGTTTGTTTAATTGTTCATGTCAGAATATTGTTCATGATCTGTTTGCAAAGGTACACAGAAATATATAATCTCTTATCTGGCTCACTGGCAAACAGAGATAGGGGTCACGGCACACACAGATAACACTGTGTGAAGACAAGGATGAAGTGTGCCGTTCAAGGGCACAATGGCCATCACCCAGGCCGTAGGAGCAAGGAGCTTCAACAATATGCAAGGCAGGAACATCACCTAATGGTCAACGTGCATTTTGTCATTCAGAGTAACTGCTTTTTTTATTAGCTCATTTATTTCTGCTCTTCAGTGTTAATACAATGCTTTTATCTTTCCCTTTTTTTCCTCTTTGATTTGGCTTATACTGTAATTTCTCTTATTTCTGTTTTAGCTGTATAGAAGTTTATGGCCGAGTTGTGCACCATTCAAAACTGAAATATTGCCTTTTATTGAATCAAATTTAAACTACCATTTCAAAGTTTGGGGTTTGTAGGATTTTTAAAGAAGTCTCTTATGTTCATCAAGGCTGCATTTATTTGATCAAAAACACAGTAAAAGCAGTAATATTGTGAAACATGACTACAATTAATATTAGGTTTCTATTTTAATATACTTTAAAATGTAATTTATTCCGGTGGTGGCAAAGCTTAATTTTCATCAGCCATTACTACAGTCTTCAGTGTCACATGATCCTTCAGAAATCATTCTAACAGGTTGATTTATTAATATTTCGTTGGAACCTGTCCTACTTTTTTTCAGGATTCTTTGATAAATAAAAAGTAAAAAGAACAGCATTTATTCAAAATAGAAATATTTCTCTCAAAGTATGTCTTTACTATCACTTTTTTTTAATCAATTTAACATATCATTGCTGAATAAAAGTACTGACCTCAAACCTTTGAACAGTAGTGTATAATGTTACAAAAGATCCCCCCCCCCCCAACCCAACCCAAATATCTGACCCCGAACTTCTGAATGTAAATTCCAGTAAATTCCACTTCCTGTAGTTCCAATTGAACTTGTTTCCAAATAAACTCTAAAATAATAAAATCTCAAATTGGAAAGTGTTTGGAAACACACTGGCTCATAGATCTTCCACTACTTTTATTACTGATGAAGAGTGCCGGTGCACCTGCTAGACCAGACATACATCTCACCGTGCAAATAGAAAAAAATTATCTGAATCTGTTTGCATCAGTTGCTTGGGGAAACATCAATCAATGACACATTGCAGAGGACACATGGTGGAAGTAAAAGATGTAGTTAAGCACAGCAGGACTGCATCAATTAGCTGATTTCTCTTTTTTGTATCATTTGTCTGCATATAATTAGCAGTACATAAAGCTTATGACAGATTACAATATACAGTTGTAGGAGTGTATTACTGTGCAGCAAAAATCAATAGACAGAATGCCAAATAATCAAACCAAAACATTAACAAAGAAATATTAGAATACACTCAAAAAAGAGCAACTGTTTGTTCAGTTTAGCTAATTAAAATGAGCTAATGCAACAAAATTCTTGATCATATTGTCACAACTTAATTTATTTGTGCAAATTTAATTTGCAAAATGGAAGTTTACTTAATCTATTTGCATTAACACTATGAATAATTTGAACTGGCCATAATTGAATGTACAGATATCCAGATGCAAACCTAAACAGACACAATGGAAATTGATTCTAATGATTCTAACAATACTACTCACAGGCACTGGACGACGGTACGACCTTCCCCACACTCCCTCTGCCACTTCTGCACGCTGGCCAGCAGGTTGAGGAAGGCCTTTTTGGAGTCAGGCACGTCACGGTACGCAGACCAGCGCAGGAACTGGAACTGGCACACGACCAGCTGACCCTCCTGCAGCTTCACATGGATGAGATGGGGGAAAAGGAAAGGTCACGATCAGTAATGCATCACCAGCTGTGCATTTGGGCTTGTTTATGAATGTGTACAGTAGCGTAGAACTGTTCTCCATGCTGAGGTCTCAGCAGTGCCAAGTCAGCAGCGTTTAGGTTGTGATGAATGAGTCTGCTGGGAAAGAGTTTCACTCGGGTGGGGAAGAAACACTGTAAGGCTAGCCCTGATACACGCCTGCTTTGGCTTCAAACACAGGTGGAATTAATATAGAGCCCTGAGGCACACCCCGAAACTGCCCTCAGGGTTGCTGGGAGGAAGTGAGCTGACCATAGCTGACCATAGCTGAGCGACACACTTTAACAAGTTTGACAATGATTTTTCTGCTAAAATGTTCTTTCAATTTGTAAACAATTGATAGGACATACATAGATGCCAGAGGAAGTTAAATTAGGTCATAGGGTGTATTATGAAGTTATATTCAAATTAAAGGATTTTTAAATGAAAATTGAGCTGTTTTTACAGATAATAATGCTCAATGAATCTCATTCATGTTCAATTTGAATATGACGCATTGTGCCATCAGTTGTTGTGTGGCTGTTTGATATACAGAATAAAGGGTGGAGCTGAAATTTAAGGGGAAATTTTGTCCAGTAAATAACAACAATTTTTTAACATAAACCAGCAATTACAGAGTTTACGCACCTCACTAACAATTTTAAGTTCTCAGAATGTCCTGGCAACTTTAGTTTTTGGTTCCCAAAGAGGACAATTTAACATTCTCTGTTGATTAGCCAGGAAAAAGAATGTTTAGGTTCCAACGTTCTCCTAACCTCTATATTCCAATATCCTTTACCCTGCTGTACATCAAAAATCAGACTACAAACCATGTCTTGTTTTTATCCATTATTTAATCAATCATTAAAATAAGCCAAGCGCATCATCAAACATAATATGGAGGATTAAACTAATATGCAAGATTTAATTTTTCCATTAACATGTAAGATTTCCTGGATAATCACAACCCATGAATGCCCATATTTCTAAGCGATTAAAAAAAAACCAAGTCTCTACAGCAGACATACAACAGCGCAGAAAGTGCACCGCTTTAAAGGGGTCATATGACGTTGCTAAAAAGAACATTATTTGGTGTAATGCAATGTGTTTATGCGGTTTAAGGTTCAAAAAACATTATTTTCCACATACTGTACTTTATTGCTGCTCCTCTATGCCCCGCCTTTCTGAAACGCGTCGATTTTTACAAAGCTCATCGGTCTGAAAAGCGAGGTGTACGCTGATTGGCCAGCTATCCAGTGCATTGTGATTGGCCAAATGCCTCAAGCGTGTGACGGAAATGTTACGCCCCTTACCATATTGTGATGCCGTGTCCCGGCGCGACGACACAAAACCAATAAAACCAATTACAAACGAGACATTTGTTGCATCCAGTGGGGATATAATTACTAATTATAATGACTTGTACTGTCTTTTTACGCGTTGTGTTGCATATCCCGCCGCGTAAACATAAAACATGTTGTGATCGGAGAAACGACAAACAACAAGCGCTACCCTACACTGCTCAAAACTCGCGTTTGAATCGTCAGTGGCAAATTCTTTTAATATTAAAATGTACTTACAGGCTGTGAGTCAGAAGTGCCAGACTGTCCATGCAAGAAGGCCAAACAAAGTAGTTTCGCTTTCACACCGAAACACACAGCGTCTCCATGACATGGCGGCGGCGGCAGCAACAATACTACAGCGAGAATAAACGTTATGCCTTCTTTCTTTGTGTAAATATTTGGGCGGTGTTATGCAAATCTTCCCACACAGTGACGTAGACGTGGGGGCGTGTTTAAACGAGGCGTTTTAGGAGGGTGTGGACGAGTCTTAACTTTTATAAAGAATATCTCTTTGGGTTTGAGACTTTAGTCTTTGCAACTTTAGGGATCTTATCTATGCACGAACAGCTTGTAACACTCCAAAGAGAAAGGAAAACTTTAAATCGCATCTTATGACCCCTTTAAATCAGAAGCGTACAAAAACAGTAACACTAACATTCTCCACCACACAATCTAAGTAATAGAGATGTCACATTTGAATAACACACTCGCACAAGCGCACCCATCCACACACCCCTTTAATTCCCTCTACAGCACTGGAAATGCCTTCCCCCCACTCAATCGCCTTAGTTTCTAACATTCCACAGACACGCTGCATGCCAAAGCATTATAACACTGTGACATCTGTCAAAAGTACATCGAGCTGAGAGAAAAATGCAGGCATCTACTAGGCAAAGAGCACTGCTATAAAAAATTCGCAGAACAAAACAGGACAAAATTAGCCCTTAGAATAATGACAAGCTGGGGCAAATTGAAAGTGGTAAAAATGACCTTCAGTGGCATACTCATTAATGTATATTTCATATCTGCAGGCTTATAAAAACGTATTTAGGCATCTGTCCTTGCCTGCGAAAGTGCCGCCATATGAAGTGTCGTGCTGATGGTATGAAAATGGATATTTTGAAATAGATTTTCCTCTGTTCTTTAATTGCTCTTGTAGCTTTGGCTGACAAAATATATTGGACTGACAAACCCTATTTATTAAACTCTTTATCTTGTAGTCTATTAAATCGTGATCTGAATGTAACATGGCATAATAGCTAACAGAGTAATGTAAAACGCCTTTCAAAGCTTTTCAAATATTACATAAAAGTTTTTTTTAAATTTGTGGAATTAAGCTGACAGTTAAATGGCACAACATAATGATATAGTGGTTCCAAGGTATGAAAAATGTATTATCGCAGAATATCATTTAAACCCTGTGGTGGTAATTCAAGGAATTCTCCCAGGAAATTACTTTGGAATCTACTTTGCATTTTTAGAAAGAACATTAAGAGGCTCATTTGCACAGCTGGATGACATTTTACCTTATGTATACCTTTAGAGGCCCAAAAGGATCAAGTGAGTAAACTTTATTTTTAAAAAATGCTTCAGTATGATGTAATTTTGCATAATTGCTCAATTAAAGCAATTTTATGAAGTGAGTAAAAATGATGATTAAGTGATTAACTTTCTGTTAACTTAAGGGTATATTAAGGGTCTGCTAGGGCTACAATGTAATAAGGTAATGTGAGGAAAACTTCTTATATATTAAAAAGTGAATTATCATTTATGGAACTCACTCTTGTCACATTTTTGACCCGGAAAAGTCGGGTGATGATGTCCTCATCTGCAGACATGGACAGAAACTCCACTTGCATAGGACCATACTGCTGAAGACCTGGTTCAGGCCAGTACTGCACACAAGGCTGGAAAGATAGAAGAAAACCGAATGAGATATAAGACAGAAGGAGAGAGAGAGAATGAATGAATGAATGAATCATTTCATTCATTCTCTCTCTCTCTAATTGAATAAAAAACACAATTCAGCATTACATGAGTTCAAGACATTCAAGAAGGTGTTTTAATCATTTCTTCATGGAATGTTTAAAGTAAAAAGAGAGAAGAATAGGGAAGAAAAGGAAATGAATTCTGGAGGAAAAAAAGGTCTAGAGGGTTCTGCAAGGGAAAAGTGTCTAGAGTGAAAAAGGTTCTAGAGGGAAAGGGGTTCTTGAAAGAAAAGGCTTCTGAATGAAGTATATATTACAGTATAGCTGCTGAACTTATGATGATCAAGCAGGACAGTCAGAGGCCAACCCCCCATAATCTAAAAACCCAAAAGGATTTCAATCCAAGAATGTGATGCGAAATGAATGAGATTCACCATTTTTATCATTCAATCGAATGAATATTTTGACTCATCTGTATTTGGAATATGTTGCAGCCTTGGAATTCACCATCCATACATACGAAATGCTGTAGCCTTACTAAGCCGAACTGAGCTGAAATTAAACGGGCGGAGACGGTGAGAACAGGCGAGAAAGACGAAGAACATTAATGACAGCAAAGCAAGTGAGGTGATAAATATTAATACTTATGGACTGCAGAGAGCAATCGTGCGAATGAAGAAGAGGGAGAGACGTTAATCCACCACAGAGAGAAAAAGGAACAGATCGACTGCGAGAGTGACACTGAGCAACTGCCGGCATGTTAGCGCACGTCAGGGTTTTCAGAGAACCGTGATCGAGAAGAGCACCGGAATGCAACTCCGCAAACTCAAAGGGAAGCTTTATGTAAATGAGACTTGACTATATGCTTATGAATATAGAACATTTCACAAGGAGATTAACAGAAGCTGTGGACAAAATAGCTTAAACGACTTCAAAGGACATGCAATGATGCGAATGCAAAAAGGCAACCTATAAAGATGTATTTTGAAGAAAAACTCCCAAAGTCCTCTTGGGCGCTGTATTTAGTGGAACTTCTGCTGGCTGTGTGGATGCTTTCACTTACCCAAGCAGAGTTCGATTGGTTCAGCTGATTCAGCATGACCACAGAGGTGCAGCCATAGTCAAACACCAGCCTCCAGAAGTCAGAGGTTGTGCCGGGCAGTGGGTGCGGGGTTACAATGAAGGCAGCAGGCCGGTAGAAACTATCCATCAGTGCCGCGTTAATGTAGTTGTTACTCTCTCCCTCAGTGGTGACCAGGAAGGCGAGGGCCCTGTCAGGTGGGAGAACGTCCATGCTGCGGTTCTTCTCACGGTTTCGTGGTAACAAGGCTATGCTGCACTCCTCGACGTCCAGATGAGGAGTCACAGAGTTTAGAGTCTGAGGGAAAAAGAAATGGAGGATATGCTAAACAATTTCCTGTGCTTGAGGCTTCATTGACAACTTCAATGAGGTCAGTGGGTTTATTATTATCCCTGCCAATGGGTTTATTAATGCATTTCTATGACATCAAAAAGTTCAGAGCGAGACATTTCAAATCAATGTTTTTATAACTTGTTTTGCCTAAAGATAAACTTCTATAATTAATTATTATAGTTTTTGTTAACTGAAAGAAAAGCTACATAATTAAATAAAAAATACCTAATAAAAATAAAAATAAGAAAAAAATAAATGTCACCGTGGCAATTAAAATAAAATAACTAAGTTGGAGTATTAAAATGACTAAAACTGAAAAATAAATGTATGCAATATATATATATATATATTCATATTTATCTCAAAAGATCAAATTTGATTCTTTCTTAAAAACAAAATGAAAAAGCGAAAGAAAGAAAGAAAGAAAGAAAGGTTAGAAAACTAAAGTGACTCGTGCTGGCACGTTGGTGATTATGAAGATTTCCATTATGCACTAATAGTATTGTGTATCTGGTGACCGCAGATGTGCCCCAACTCCAACAACAGCTTTTGAAACTAGCTTTAACATGCATTAAATCTCACTCGTCTAAACTATTACTGCTACTACCAAACAAAAGGCCAACCTCATACATAACAAATACCGTTTCTATAAGCTTATCAAAGTCAGGAAAAAATAGTGCAAATCAAACAGACATGATACATGCACTCTTCCCCATGAAAACCAAAAGGTAAATAGATTTGCTGTTCTCTACTACAGCCAAAGGAACATATATAACAACAATTCAACAGAAAACATGACGTCTACATAAACATCAAAAATATGTATGTACAAAACCCTAATAACTATAGAACAATATACTGTACACCCTGTAAACCAAATCAGCTTTCCTGTACTTCCTGTACAGCTAAAAATTGCTTATAATGAATGCATTATAATTCACCTGGAAAGTAAAGTCAGAAAAATGCAATGTAGAGGTAAGTGCAGGAGAGCAAGGGTAGTTCTGCCATACTTCCACTGAATCAATAAAAGTATTCTCAGCAACACATATGGAGTGGTACATCTTTTATGAAATAACCTTCACCGGCCTTTCGCTCCCTGGGGATCTGTGGCAAAGTGAAACACGGCTGACTACTGCTCCCAATGGACAACGAATGCGAGGTATTTCTTCTGTTACACGTTTTGCACTACTACCTTTATTATTTCTGTTCGATGTTCTAGTAAAACAATTAAACTTCTGTAATCAATAGTCTCCTACTGAAGAACCTTCCCCTATGATGCCCACGTTGCCAGTGTATACAAATGAAATAAAGGATTCTAAGTTCCGAAAGTTTTCAACATTCTGCCATTTATTACATCTCAGTTTTCTCATTGTTATGTGTGTAGGTGTACATACGCCATGGAATGGACCTGTGCTGCCGCAGGCATCATTCATTGGAGTCAAAAAAATTATTTAAATGTCCTCTGAATGTCTAGCCACACTCAATTACATTTATTTAACAGTATTGATCGTTAATCTACAGGCAGCGGGTATGTCACACTTTGTGTAGCTCAGAGTCTTGTTTGACTGCTGCCGTCAACCTTGCTTCGCTCCATTGAACAGGTTTAGCATTTATTGAACTTCATAGGAAGTTATTTATTAATTTGAAAAATGTACTTTCTGTGAAAGTGAAACTTTCTGCCCTGTTCAGGTCATTTATGGAAACTAAGCTGCAAAAAATAGACCCCAAGAGTTTCAGAATTATGCTATAGCCTTCGTTTGGAATATAACTAAAAAGAGTAATATATGAGTATATATGCCCATATAAGTGATGTTCTTTTTTTATCACGGTCCCTAAACATTTCTGTCCAACATTAACTGCAGCATGTTTCACTTTGCAAAGAGGTTGATATTGAAGAATGGGGCCGTACAACCTGTGAGTTAGGGAGCTGTCTCTAACACTAGGTGCCATGTGGAACATTTCAGGTGACAAGCAATTTGTCTGCCACCACTGAATGTGAAACTGCTTCGCAATGAGACAAATCCAAAGCCAATCAGAGGATGTTTAAATGTGCAGTCACACAGTCATGTGGAATTTTACACCATTGAGAGATCTCACAATCAAGACCTTGGGAGAAATTACAAAAAAATAAATTGTTTTATATTGTTGACAAAGACCTGGAACTCCTCTCGTAGCTGTGAAGAGTTGCTCTGAGAATCCACCCTCAGCATCTCTTTGTAAGCCAGGGTGAACTCGTTTACTGGGATGGCCGTCTCCCCACACAGACATGCCTCCAGGATGGCATCGTGAATGAATATGTACTGCTCCTATACAGAAAGAGATAGCAAAGACATAACTACACATAGCCTGCTGTAGACTTTAAATTTTGATTCAGTGATAATGTCTGAGTGGGTGAACCATCCACTCTGCTATAACTCCATCTAATTTGACACATTCATGTGAATTTGCTGTTGTGTGCATGACAGGCAAGACATGAATGCATTAATCAGCCAATCACAGTGACAAGGAGGCACTGCTTTCTGTGATTTTTTTTTTTTTACCTTTTTTTAACCTGTATTTTTATTTTGTAATATTTGCTTCCATTTACTTTAATTTTCTCAAGTGTTTTTTTTTTTTTTTTGTGTGGAGGAGGCACTGTCTTCCTTACCTCCTCTGAGAAAACACCCTTGATAGATAAAGTAAGAAATGATCAGAACAGGAACAAGAGGAATAGAAAAGAGAGGACTGGAGGAGTGGCAATGCATGCAAGACAAAAGACAATACAGAGTAAATAGATGCCGATAGCAGAATTTGTTTAACCTCCATGTTTCGATGTAAAAAAAATTTGTGGCATGTTTCAAAGTGCACTTCGAGTGTATACATCGCTCTACATAAACACTTGCGGATGGATTTAATTAAAGCATCTGGCAAATAATTACTAAGGTTTTAAACAGTCAAATGGCTGTGGGATTTACATAATAAAGTTTGGATATGCAAATTTTGGAACATCTAAGCAAAGGCACTTGCCTCCGCAGAGCGGACAGATGCAACAGAGATGATTATTTGCATTTCACACCTATCAATACATGCTTTTCACTGAATTCCAAGGCTAAACATTCTGAATATTCATAGCGACTCCTACAGAACTTATGACTATGCAAATACACGAGATGTCATGTAATAAGTCTCTTTTCATAGCTGGGTAAAGGGAATTATGGGGAAACACGTGAGAGGCTGCACCTCTGTCTGGATCATGTTGATACGGCGAGAGCAAAGGGTCTTCACACAGTTGTAGATGTCCACCACTCCTTCACACTCGGCCATGTCCAGCATTACATCCAGCACGATATAGCAGCCTGTCCTGCCTGCTCCCACACTGAAGAGGAAGAACGAAAGACGAATAGCAAGATCTTCCTCAAAAATGATGACATTTGCTTTTTCTTTGATGGACATGAACTAAAGATCAAGCTGGTGCCACAGTCCTGTTCGACATGGAAGGATGTAAACATTCAAAGTCCCATGTAACAGTTGACAGCAAACACTGACAGAAAATACCAAAAAGTATTACCATGGGTAAAATGGTAAAACCAGATTTTTGGACACATATCATGGTCATATCAGGTTTTTGAACATGTAACATGATAGTCCCACTGTATTCATAAAGTTACCTTGGAGTATTTGAAGGAAATATAGCAATTTTCAAGCAAAACATTTCAATTTTCAAGCAAAACATTTCACTAGAAGTTTGTTTGGTTTTATATTATAGAAACATATATGTTCATACAAATACCTTTCAAAAGTTTGGGGTAAGTAAGTTTTAAGTAAGGTAAGTAACTAAGTAGTTTTATTCAGGGAGTATGCAATAAATCGATCAAAAGAATCAGTAAAGACATTAATGTTACAAAATATTTATATTTCAAATAAATGCTGTTCTTTTAAACTTTCTATTCATCAATGAATCCTAAAAAAGTATTATGCTTTCCACAAAAATATTAGGCAGCACAGCTGTTTTTAACATTGATAATAATACAAAATCGTATTTGTGCAGCAAATCAGCATATTAGAATGATTTCTGAAGGACCATGTGACACTGAAATCTGGAGTAATAGCTGCTGAAAATGTAGCTTTGCCATCACAGGAATAAATCACATTTTAAAATAGATTAAAATAGAAAACAGTTGTTTTAAATTGTAATAATATTTCACAATATCATTGTTTTTACTGTATTTTTGAACAAATAAATTTAGCATTGGTGAGCTTTTGAATGGACATATTTAGACATTTCTGGCTGACAAACATTAGCTGTTATAATATGATGAAATGCAGTGCTCCATACCTGCAGTGGACCACCACAGGCCCTGCGTCGAGTGGCGTGGAGGATTTGACCCGCCGAATGAAGGCTAACAGACCCGTGGCGTGGTATGGGACTCCATGCTCAGGCCATGATGTAAAGTGAAACTGACATACTTCGTGTTTGGCAGAGTATCCCCTCTGAAAGACAAACATGCTCCACACTTCAATTATAATTAATATGTACTGAATTTAATATCATTTAATTATTTTGCCATTTTAATAAAAGGAACACAGGAGATATAAGAAACTTGAACCCGAATTGTCCATACAAGCATCTTGGCTCAATGTGTAAGGACATACCACCAGGCCACGGCTCCAACAAAGATACGGTTGAGCTTTATAAGTAGATAAGTGGCACAATTTTTATTTAATTTTACTACTAATTTTATTTATTCAAGACAAACTGCAACTGGACTGTTTTCCTTTTTTTTTTTATTAGATGAAAAAGAAAATTCCCATTGGCTCAAAAAATCTGAGGTAACTCACTTCTGGAGTTTGTATTCCTCATGGCTCAAGACACCAGGAGAAACTCAGATGAATTAGCAAAAGCAACAGTGAAATAAACACCCAGCTCTGTGGTCCCACTCAGGGGAGGCATGTATGTCTACTCGACAGGCCACTAAGAGACTTCCTATTACCGCATCCCAATTGCTCATCTGTTTGAATGCACACAAAGAAAGCTTCAGCCGACAGCCTGTCTGATGGTTACTAGGAGAAACCTTCCCCAGCATTCGACAAACACACACAAGCACATCATTCCACCCACACCCCATGTTTGATTGACAGGGCCGTGGCAAGCACAAAACTCACATGAAAGGCTGTCGACAGAACTGCGCCTCCACAGGACAGCAAAGAGGATGATAAGAGAAGACAGGGGGTGAGGTGGAGGAGGTTAAATTGGGCTAATTTCAGTAAACGCACCCACATTTAGCCCATTGTATCACAGAGAAGAAGAGATAATGAGAGAAGAGAGAAAGAGATGCTTTAGTTAATGTGCCCGCCATAAAACGTTCTGAGATGAGGCAGCTCTAATCCTGGAACAGACAGCTCGGTGGGCCTCTGCTGGGACCTTATATATGAATACTTAGATAGGTGTCGTATTCCCATAGGTTGATGGGGATCAGCTGAGAGTCAGCTGATTCGAGCTTGACTAACGTGACCTGCCAGAACTAACGCTATGCTTGATTTCATTTACAGGGCTGTCACTCCAAATTCTCCCCTAACACACACATGCAAAATGGGTGCATGCATACACACAATTCACGTTCTACCCTAATCCTAGCAAAGAAGCAATACATATCAGCAGTGCTGGGTAGATTACTTAAAAATTGTAGTTCATTACTGAATACAATTACATTATGAAATGTGTAGTTAGTAAGTAATCCATCACATTCTACATTTTAGGTACTTTTTAATTACTTTTAGATCATTTTTGACCTAACTTATCATTGATTTGAATAGGATAATCTTGTACCATCAATTCAATTCAATTCAAGTTTATTTGTATAGCGCTTTTCACAATACAAATCGTTGCAAAGCAACTTTACAGCAAATTAAGTTTCTACAATATTTAGTGGTAGCTTATCAGTGGTGACTGTCAGTTAATGTACATATGGCAGAAATGTACGGAAAAATCAATTAAAGACGTAATCAAAGAGACGATGAACACTATTAACAGCAATTATTATATGATGCAATCAAACTTATAGCAAAATGTGCCATCAACAACATTAAGTGCATTAAACATAAACGAACTGGAGTTTATGAAGGAACTGCAGGGGGTCTGTGAAAAGCTAATAATTAAATTTAAAAATGTAAAAAAATTAAAACAATCAAAATAAAACACTAACTAAAAAGATTAAATATTTTATTTTATTGACTCTCAATTTTCCATGCAATTATAGTTGGATGACTAGTGGCTGGTCTTTGTCTGCAATATATAAGCAAAAGGCATTTTTTTTTAGAAAGGATAAAAAAGAAGAATTAGGAAGAATCAATGAATTTACTGCCATTTTGTGAATATTACGTAGTCATGTAATCAATGAAAAATGAACTAATTATAAAACAAACATTTTTAAAATATAATATAGTCTAATTACAAGTATTTAATTTTTGCAATCTGATTACGTAATCCAGATTACATATAATCACTGCATATCAGAACAGCAGCACATATGAGCGATTATTAAACAGCTGGAAATACTTGATTCGAATTTGGTCAATCATGGCAATCTTAGATCAAATAGTTTAGAATAATGATGCTAAACTGTATACACGATATAAGAAAATTGATTTTCGACATGGCTGTGATAGTTTCACGTCTCTCATTTCACTCCACTAATTCTTTCTTCTCACATAACAAAATTATTTCAACTCAAATCAATAATTCATGTCCATTTCTTTATTTGGTACGTAGCCGTGTAATAAGCAGGGTAATGTGGAGTAACGTGATACAAGATCTGCGATACAAGACCTGATCACCCTGTCTGCGTTTATTTTGTGATAATGGCCTGCTGACTGTACATTAACGTGTGCATAACAGATTGCATCATATCAAATGGCAGAGCAAATCACATTGCTGTGTGAGAAATAAGAGCCTGTTGGAGCCGTGGCTTAGAGGTGGTGTGGTGATCATGCGGGAGATACAACCCTTCTTTTCCCCATCATTTCCTGTCCTGTCTCTAGAGGAAGAGAAATCATCTCATACCCGCTCCAGGGCAAAAGTTCGCACTGTGTACTCCGCCAGAGTTTCGGTCTTCAGCAGGGTGATCTTAATGTCTCCGTACATCTCTGACTCATCTGGCCAATACTTACAGCATTTCACCTGAAAGACAAACCAAAATAAACAAACTCAGGTTAGAAAACATCAGAGGTCCACAGCAGCATGATACTAGCGCTGGGTGATATGTGATACATTATATTTCAAATGATTTTTATGATTAATATAAAATTAAACAACATGAATATTGAGAAGATTTTAATGCACAATTAAGTTTACTAAAAAGCATGTCATTACATTAGTTTCATGATTCTATCTCGCATGAGTATGAAAGTGTTAAGACAGATGTTTTAACAGATTCTCTGATTAAAACTTCAGTAGCAAAAAATGGCATTAAATTCAGGAAATTTTATATATTTTCCTGTATCAGTTTAAACTGTCTGTGCATGAACTGATTAAAAAACCTGGCCAAAAAAAGTACCTTCATGACATTTTTCATATATTAAAATGTTTAAAATGATGGAGAATACTGGTGCTATCAAAGTGCTTTGAATAAATTTAATGAAATGCTGTACAGAAAACAAGCCTTGATTATTTGTAATCATCTTAAGACATTTCAAAGAAAATACATAAATAGAGATGTATAATTTTGGAATATTTCCAAAAATCTGAAAAAAAACCCAACATATATCAATTTGATATTCTATACTTATTTTACATCTTAAACCTTCCGGTCTGTGAGTTAAAGGGGTCATATGATGTGATTTCCACATTTTCCTTTCTCTTTGGAGTGTTACAAGCTGTTTGTGAGTAGATAAGATCCATAAAGTTGCAAAGACTAAAGTCTCAAACCCAAAGAGATATTCTTTATAAAAGTTAAGACTGGACCACGCCCTCCTAAAACGCCTCGTTTAAACACCCCCAAATGTCTACGTCATGATGTGGGAAGATTTGCATAACGCCGCCCAAATGTTCACGCTGTGTGTTTCGTTGTGAAAGCGAAACTACTTTGTTTGGCCTTCCAAAAGAGGACACAACTAGAAATCAGTGGTTAAGTTGTATTTACAACACTGTTCCAGAACAGTTCAACCCAAATATTCAGATCAGATGTGAGCAACGCATTTACAGAGGACAAGGACTGTTTCCTGGGAGAGTAGCCTACAATGCCGGTGTTCTGACAAATAATGCTGACTCACAGACTGTAAGTAAGTTTTCATATTTAAAGAATTTGCCACTGATGATTCAAACGCGAGTTTTGAGCAGTGTAGAGTAGCGCTTGTTGTTTGTCGTTTCTCCGATCACAAATGCAGACATGGTTTCATTTTTACGCGGCACGATACACAACGCACCGCGTAAAAAAGACAGTACAAGTCATTATCCGTAATTAATCAATCCGTAATTATGTCCCCACTGGATGCAACAAATGCCTCGTTTGTAAT
>NW_015546111.1:839544-849906 GCF_001515605.1 Sinocyclocheilus anshuiensis | reverse complement strand
GTAAAAATCGACACGTTTCAGAAAGGCGGGGCATAGAGGAGAAACAATAATGTACAGTATGTGGAAAATAATGTTTTTTTTTAACCTTAAACCGCATAAACACATTTCATTATACCAAATACACAAAATAATGTTCTTTTTTAGCAACGTCATATGACCCCTTTAAAGCTTTACAGCAATCAAACTGATGAAGTGAAAGAACTCCCTCCTTGTGTACTGTAAACCGGGTTTATTTCTACACGCCTATTACTGTTACACAAACTGTTAGATTTGCTGTCGGACCTAAGCCATTTATCATAAAAAGGGAAAGAGTATTTTTCATAATAGAGCCCCAATTTCATAAGAGGGCAGGGACGGGGGTGTTAAGAGGACTGTTGGCAGCAGACACTGTCTCCGAACCACTGAAGGAACCGATGCGGGTGTGGAGAGGAAAATGAAAGAGGAAATTATGTCAGAGGAAGAAACAGAGGTGGTTTAAAAATGCTGGAACAAGTGGGCCACAAAACAAGGGAGCAGAATTCACTTTTAGTTGACAGCAATGCAGATGTATTTATATAATGGGAGCATGTGATATGTGCACTGTACTGCACGTAACAAATGTATTGTGGGAGTACCGTGGTACAGTGATGCTATCAGATGATAATATCACGGGACTTTGATATATACCTTACTGAATGCACTAACAATAAAGTATCATGTAGCAGTACCATGGATTTTTGGACCTGTGTAATTATTTTCATGTCATAGTAGATATTAAAATTCTACACTATTTTGTCTAAATAAATTAGAAATAAAACACTGAAAACTAAAATCAATCATAAAAACTACAAGTGAATTTAGGCATCACAGCATTATAACGTACAGTGTGAAAATGTATATTCATTTTGAGATTTGTTGAAGATTACATTTAAACGTGTTATTTAATTATTATTGTTTTGAAAGATTGAGTGTTATATGATGGCAAAGGCAATCTGAATGTAATATAGTAGAAATGAGCATGCACTTTTAAATATCAAATACAATAAATAAATAAATGCAAAAACCTCTGAAATCAGCTGATATATGTACCTATATTTTACTGATATATGCATAAGTTGTTCCCTACATGCCACTGTAAATTTTATGAAAAATGAATATGGTAATCATTATGGTAACCATGCGATATATCAGACTACTTTCATATCACAACATCATGTAAGGATGATTATCATATTCATAGACCATGGTATTTACATGATACTCCAAAGTCCAAAAAACCCTGTATTTTATGGTATAGTGTTAAATGGTACTTTTTGTGCATACAATAATCGCATATAAAAACATAATATTTCCAAAACTATGGAAAATGAATGGAAAATGATGACATTAAAATAAATGTACATATTTCCAAGCACAAATAAGTGTAACAGACCCACAAATACACAAACATTTAGAGGCGATGAATAAATGAAATGAGTAAGGTTGTTGTGAATGGGGAGAGTCTTTAGTTCATGGGTTAGTGTGCAGATGAGGAAGGATCTAGAACGTACCCTGCCCACCTCCACTAGCTTGGTGATCATGACGATACTAAAGCAGTTCTCTTGCCAAACCATCCTCCAAAAATCATACACTGTCTCCTGCTTGGGCCCTGCAAACAAACAGACAAACACACACACACACACACATATACACACACACATTCAATGAACAGCAGCCAGTGCTTCAGACAGTGGGTTTTAATTTACCAAGTGTCATTGCATGTTATAAGGCAGTTCAGTAATCCAGAGCCTCACACAGAGTAATTCAATAGCAGATATTTTTGAGTAATCCAATAGCAGACATTTCTGGTGAATGGAACAGTTTTTAACCTCAGCAGGATGTGGCTCTCTGATAGAAAAAGCAAATTTCTCCCATCAATTGAGTCTGCCTCGAAATTCAATTAGGGAGAAAGACAGACAAACCACAAACATGTAATGATTTATTTATGGGAGATCTGAAACGATGAGAGAAGAGGGTGACCTTGTTTTAGTAGAGCTGAGAAAGGGGTAGAGGGCGGTTAATGTCTGATGTTTCTCTCAAATGCACACACACTGTTTCTTTTGTCATGGTGGGGACTTTCCTATGACTCCTACTGTTTGGAAACTGAGCTATAGAAAGCTTTTTGCATTCTGAAATTTTAAGAAATACATTTTATAGCATGTTCATGAAGCCGGTTTCCTAGTAAGGACAGTTGGCTGGTACCCAAATGTAGGTGATTGAGGTTTTATGGCCTTTCACTGTTTTACTGTCTCCGACCACACAGACTGTACACCATTCTACTTATTAGACAACTACTTATAAGATATATAAACAATTGAACATAAAATATGGTGCCAGATTTACTAAACAGAGCAAATTAGCGTGAGAGTGCAATCCCATAAAAGTGTCAATGGGAGAGGAAATGTCTGCAGCTGATCTACTGACAATGCACACATCAAAGAACACAGACACAGCCAGTGCATGTCCATACGGTCCATTATATTGTTTTCAATATAAATTGAGTGGTGTTTATGGTTGCAAATTACATAAAAACAAATAAAGGATGTAAAGGTTACTAAATAAAGGATTTTATACAGATATTCTATTATTCAAAAACAAGACAAAATATATTACGAAAATTATTTTGCAGTGCACACAATCTGTCTGAGATGAGCCAAGGTCCTGCAGTCATTGTGCTGGTGGTTTTGATCTCAGGTAAGAAGACAGCAGGTGGTAATCCTGACTCTGCTGCACCATTTCTATTCGCACACCTCTGTAATTTCCTGGATCAGAACTCATTAGACTCCATCTGGAGGATCTCTTTGTTTTGAAGGTTTCAGTCACACACACACACACACAAAACCAAAGGCTCAGACTGAAGAGAGGAAAGAGGCTCTCCCTCCTGGGATTGGACACTGCCAGACTGAACCATATAAACACACACACACACACACACACACCCCCATCCATCCATCCACAAGTCCTGTCCAGACAAAGATACTCACCCTGAGTGGCGATGAAGTGGTTGGATCGATGGTAACCCTAAAAAGAAAGAGAGAGAGGTGACATGCCGTGTAAGCCATTTGTGTCTCAGAAACATCACTTACGTGTATCTCACTGCTCTTAGAGTACAAATGCTCTTCAGAGATGCAAGGTCTTTAGTTCTAGATGTCCAGTTCAAATGTCTGCTTTGAAAGCTACTATTTGAAATCAACCTAAATTTATTTGGTCTGTGAGTGGAACTGTTTGGTAATCTGTGGGTCACTGAGATAAAATAAGGGTCATGTGATCTCATCATGCCGACCTCCACGAGAAGATCTACTCTATGTAATATATATATATATATATATATATGTGTGTGTGTGTGTGTGTAATGTGGGTGTGCATGATTTTAAATTAGGGCTATCAATTGTTCAGAATATTTCATCTAGATTAATCTAATTTTTATTGTAGATAACACGTTTAATGAAAAAATAAAGAAAGATGTTACCAGCATTAAACAGTAGTAGTAGTATTTAATTAATTTCATGTTAACACATTAACTTTGACAGTATAAATGTAAATAAATTTTTCTACTACATAGTACGAGTACTATTCATTTCTTTAGGGATAAACATTTTTAATAAGGAAAGAAATTTGTGAGTACACCTTTAAGCTACAGTCAAGCTACCGCTACCCATTTAAAGAGTAATTAGCTATACCACAAAAGTAAAATAAATAAATAAAACATAGATACATCAAGTTTATTTAAAAAGGCATTTTTTTAATTAAATATTGATCAAATAATTTCGATAAACATTTTTATGAGGCTCTAAATTAGGATGACGCCAACTGAGCACATAAATCTAGACTACAACTAAACTAAAAGTTAAACTAAATATAACCTTACATGAAACCACCTCCCAACACTACTTTAGAAATTGTAAAAAGAGTGTGTTTCAATACACACTCTCTTTACAATTACAAACTGAAAGGTAAGGCCATTTTTATTTTGAAAACTAAAAGCAAACTGAAAAATGTAGTCAAATCAGTAGTACAGCTAGTAGTGTTTGTTACGCTTCAACACTATTAATAAGTCTGAGGCACAAAAACAAACAAACAAACAAAAAGGCACCCTGCTACAAAAGTAATACTCATTTGTCCAGACATAAAACTCATCATGGAGGACATGAGCTCCCTACACGATTCCTCCATCAGCTCATGTTTGGAATGAACAGGGAGAAAGAAACTCTAGGAACATCTCAAAACATGCAATTTATTCATCAAAGCTAAGCCTTTTCAAAGAACTACCTGGGGATGCTCCCAAAAACTGGATCTGTTTTCATTAAACAGACATTAGCGGAATAATAGAGACATGTTCTTTATTGTTACTGAGCATTTGCTGCTCCATTTATAACACTGCAGACGCCCATTACTCTTTAGATTGGGCCAAGCTATTTTCTGCATACTGTACAAACAAACATAGAAACAGATACACAGTAGACGGAAAAAGAAATTGTGGGGGATGTTTGTTCCACACAGAAAGGATTCATCAGTCTATGGGGTTTGGAGAATACAGGGGATGCAGGGAAAAACACTGGGAAGACAACTGGTCCAAAAGAGCTTTGTTCTGCTGATTCAAGTAGTAGCATGATTTGCTATTACTTATACCAAGGGTTTTCAAACATTTTTAATGCCAGGGACCCTCAAATATGATGATCCTCTTGTCAATGACTCCCTTACTAAAATACAGAAGCAGCTATATATTTTCATGTATAAATATTAAATTATACTGTGTGATAAAAACTATAAGACAACACTATATTATAAGACGATTCTGTTTTTTCCCCGCCATAGAGTAACAAATAATTGCGAATTTTTATATCACAATTTTGATGATTTTGTAATTCTGAGTTTATATCTCACAATTTTAAGAAAAAAGTCTGAATTGTGAGAAAACGTGAGACAAAAAGTTGCAATTATCTTATGTTTTACCATATACACCTATATAAAAGGTATGTTTTTATCCCATGGTGGAAACCATACTATATAGATCTCCAAATCTGGCTTTTATTAGTAAGACAACCATGGTTAAAGAGCAAAGAGCAGCCATATAGTCCTAAAAAAAATTAAATAAAGAAATAAAGAAATGAATGAAGGTGTAATACATTACACAGCAGTGCAACAGGATTTATAGCACACTAACAGGGACCATCCCGCTGGAGAAAATGTGAGGTACGTGTTTTGCTCAAGGGCACGATAGCGATATGGGATCTCAGTAATGATTCAGTTCATGGGTCGCCCTATCTGCCATCAAATCCATGATGATCATATCACAAGCCCCAAGCTGCAACTACCCCAATGTAGCCGAAATGCAGCACTTTTTCAAGTTGATGATACCGTACATCAAGCTTAAAATTATATATTTAATGGCTGATTTGAAAATAGAAGGAAAGTTCACAGGACACAGAAGCTCATTAAAGGGAGAAAAACAAAACAAAAAAATAATAAAAAAAAGGCTTAACAAAATACTTTACAACATTTAGCATCTCAAAACTCTGAAACAATGCTATAAATGCACCGCATAAAAAGCTATTTGTGTTTATATCACTCAAGAGATCAAAATGGTTTCAGCAAAAGCTCTCTACTCGCAACAATTTATAATAACTTTCAAATCAACAAATTATCTTTTGAATATATTCTTATATATTCATATTTAAAAATGCACAACTACTAATCTGTTGTATAATGATTAGATATTTTTGTTTATGAAAGTTATTATGAAGTGTCACCCTGCTCTTTTTCATACATTCATCATCCAGAATAGGAGTCCTGCTGGAAAAAAATGTTCTGGTAATTTGCTGGTCTTAGCTGGTTTCATCTGGTCTAGTTAGTCTCCCAGCCTGTCAAGTTGGTGTTTAGCTGTTCAGTCAGATGGTCTTCCAGTCTGAGCAGCTGAAAAGTGCCCGAAACTCAGCTAAGACCAGCAAACCTGCTTTTTTTGTTCAGTTTTAAAGGTGCAATCTATTGGCGTATGAGCTGCCTGTCTATTCTCTTCAAATTTAAACTTCCTGTTAGTAACTCTACTTATATTTTACTACGAACTTTAGAAAATCACTGTTGGACAACACAAAGTTTGATTCTGCTGAAGTTGATGTGCAGTTCAATACAATTAGTATACAATTAGTATACAATTCATGGATTGGTAAGTTTAAGGGTTAAGGGTTGGATTCAGTCTTACAGACTGCTGAAGAATGGGGGGAAAATCTGGTTTTAAAGAGGTTTTAGGCACTTTTCAACTGGTCAGGCTGGGAGACTGACCTCTTACCTGAGCACCAGCTTGAACAGGATAAAGGCCCCGATATACTTCAAACGAAATCGAAGAACGAACTGATATGACGTCATTTCGAACAAAATCAGGCCGAAACGAAGTTCGTTTTGAGTTCGTTTCGGCAGTTCGAAACAGCTGACCAAAGCAAACTTTCTGGGGGAGTTCGTTTTGGCTACTAAACACCTTTGAGCTTCCATTGGTCCGTGGCGATTACGCAGTCGGTGGGTGTGTTCTGAAACTCCACCTTCTTTGACGTGCGATTTTTTTCCCCTGGTTCGTTTCTCATTCCACGGAGGTCTGACAGGAGAACAACATCTCCTAGTCACTAGCAACATGAATACACTGGAGTGTCGAATAGCTGAGCTGGCACAAATATATCCGCACCTGTACGATTGCTCGCGGAGAGACGCGACGTAGAGAAACATCCGAGACAAGTTTTCCAAAGCCATGAAAAGAATGAAAGGAAAGATTAAAGATATAAGGTAGCAAGTACCGAATACATGTGTTTCAAATAAATGTTACACCATACTGCTGCTGCTGCTGTTGTTCTTTCAATAAGCAAATTTAAAGGGTATACAATAAATGAAATGCCAAACGAACATACAATAATAAACCTTTGTTTTTATCAAAAGTAAATCATGACACCACATAAAATATAAAAAGGTGTAACAATTTATCCAGTTTAATAAAATAAATGAACACTAATAAAATAAAGTAACAAACTGACTCCAATATTTTTTTCCACATCATTCTAAAGTTTTCAGACTATGAGCCATTCACACTTCCCATAAAGGACTGATTATGGAAATGGAATGGTTCTTTTGTATTGCAAACATGATACTTGACTCTGAACTGCTGCTAATCATTATTATTTTGTCTATAATATTCTGACCATTGGGGTCTTCTTCATTTCATCGTTGTTGTGTTTAGGGGATACGTGCGAGCGTCGCGACACGTTTACAATAATCTACACCCAGCCTCCAGCAGCGCGGGGGTGTTGGAAAGTTGGGAAACAGTATACCGTCACTCAGCCTTTTCGAACTTCTTTTTGCCCCAAACGAAGAAAGAAATCGAATCGAGGGAAAGAAAGCAGAGAGAAAGAAAAGAAAGAGCAGTGAAGTACTTACTTCCCTGTTTATCCGAATCTACAGGGTCCAAGAGTCGAAGAGGTGGGGAAGGGGGGCAGAAAAAGACAAGACATACTCTAGTTAATGAGAGGCTGAAGAGAGCTAGAGGATTAACAGATCACAGACAGAAAGAGAGAGAATTAGAAGAAGAAAGAAAGAGAGAGACTTGTGTTAGCCAGCTAAGCTCTACGTCAGGGGACAAACACTTGAAATGGAGGCATATATTTTGGATGTGCAGGTGGGCAAATCTTTGCACACTAAATATAAATTCTGAAGTGTGTAATTTTTGTGTCTTTAGCATCATCAAACAGAATTGAAAAATAATTTCTTTCAAACAGGCTTCCGGGACACTCCTTCCTTCTGCCATTGGTTGGACAAACTGATAGCTCACTCCATTGAGTCGGTGTTGCTATGTGGGGCTGGTTCAAACAACAGAATGTGCCTTTACACTTCTCAGGAAAATCAACAAACAAATGGCTTTCAGGCTAGGAAAGTATTTTAACATTGAAAAAATTACACACTTGTCTTTTAAATTACTCCATTTACTCCTGTGTAAGCTAGTTTCTTGCAAGTTCCTTTATTGGGCTGATTCAAGAGCTATTCAAAAGGAAAGGACAGCAATGAAAAGGAGTAAACACATTAAACAACAGTTGCACTCACTTTAATATGTTCCCTAATAGCCTCTACTTACTGCCAGAAAAGTAAAAAACAGTAAAAAGAAGCATCCTTTCATTATCAGTCTTTTCTTGACTTTTTTGTGCTTTTTGAAAAAAAAAAAATCAATTATTGTTAAATTGGTCTATGCTATGTTTTGCTCCTGTATATAGGTTCATACTGAAAACACTAAAACAAGATAAATTGATATTGTGGCCAATCATGACATGTAGAGGAAAAAATGCCAAAATACTATACATACTACAGATTTAATATAGTTACATATATGTGCCTTCATTCATGACTATTCTTTTACTTCCTATTTCTTTGGAAACACTCAATGCTTCACATACTTAGAGCCTTCCATTCAAAATAAACCACATAATTCAGCAAATCACCTGCTGTATCTAAGGTCCAGATAGAAATTGCAAGATTTTAGAGTGTGCATCTTGTTTTAAATTCTCTTTAAATAGATAGTTTATGCAAAAATGAGAATTCAGTCATTTTCTAATCATCATTTTGAAAATTCAACTATTTCAATTAGTTTTCATTTTTGGATGAACTATTGGTTTAAGCAAATAAGTGGAGAGGGTCCCATTAGAGGAGGTGGCCTCGTCCAACCTGGTGCACACTGAGTAAGCGTTGAATAGTAGGTTTAAAGAGGGCTGACCATCAGTGCCCACCTGACTCTTTATTAAAGGGGAAATCGGACACAAAATGACCCTAAAACACTTTGCCACACATGTCAGTAAGCTACGCTTCACATCTGACCACGCTCTAAAATCCTTTGGGAGGTCAGACACGCCAGCACAGGAATAACAACCTACCAAGTTTCACCCACCACAAAAAAGGACAGCTAGTGGTCTAAAAAGTTTTCTATCAAAACTGATATGATGATATGCCACAAATATCAAATAAACTCCAAGGGAGCTCCATAATAACAGAAACAGTGTGAATATTTGTGAGTCTGGCTGAAGACAGCATGTGACTGCTGACTTACATCAATGTAATTGGCGTTGATATAGTCGGAGTTGGGATCACCGAGCAGCGGGTGCAATTTCACCCTGTGACGGTCATCTGAAACACAAAAACACATACAGTACATTACGGTAACATTACTTTTGTGCAATAAAAAAGTATTTTTCTATACAAATTAAGTTTATTATAGGGAATGCCTTATATTCCACACTAATGTTGTTGGTATGTTAAAGCTGTTACTTGATTTGATTAATTGATTGTAAGTCGCTTTGGATAAAAGCGTCTGCTAAATGACTAAATGTAAATGTAATGTAAATTATTTCTGGGTGCTAAAACAGCAGAATCAGCAGAATGTGCAAATAAACAATGCTACCAGCTGGTGTCATTTATTGTTAATGAATTTCCCCCTTTTACTTTCAGGCACATGAAAGCTTTACATTATCAGACATTTTGAAACTGAAGTAAGTTTAAATAATCTATATAACTGAGAATGTCTAAAGGCATTACTAGATCATGATATCATGATATCATGATATGCATGCAAAGACTGAAAAAATGAACTCACAACCCATCAGGGTGTCGTGTCTTCCCTTAGTTTTATCCTTCTTCTTATTGATATCCCAGCCATCAAAGAAGCTCTACAAATATATGATTGAATATAGAGAGAGGGAGAGAAAGACCGAGAGAACACTTTTGTTTTTAGTTCTGGGAGATAATCATGATATCCTTAAACTTTGTCTGAAATGCATCTTATTAAAATACAAATTCTGACATAAATAGCATTTAGACCAGAGGTTCTGGATTACTCTGCAACCCAAAGAAATGTATTTTTGTGATATTAAATTAGACTAAATTTAATACAATTCCACTTTCAAGGAGGATAAACATGATTTCATGCTTCTGTTGAACACAAAAAGAGGTAATTTGACAAACATTTTATGAGAACACTTCATTTAATATCTGCAACTGCATATATTACTGAAAATTGATGAAATTATTAAATTACACAGTGGACACCGGGTAAAGGAAAACAGAATGTTCAATATCACAAGAACAGCATCAGGTAGAGCAAAAAATGTTCTAACTGAATTGATTTGCATCCTCATCTTGTTTTAAATTCTCAGATGCTCCCAATCCGACTATCGAATCTAGCATTCACTGAGATATAATTGTGAACAGAGGCAAAATTTCCACATCAAACTAGGTCTACTAGGTGTAAGCATTTAGACTGCCAATTCCAGTGAATATATATATATATATATATATATATATATATATATATTTTACATATATTAC
>NW_015546111.1:836654-839326 GCF_001515605.1 Sinocyclocheilus anshuiensis | reverse complement strand
CACACACACACACACACACACACACACACACACACACACACACACACACACACAGTGTCACTATGTCCAGGAAAGTGCATATTGATTTTTGAGTTGAATCTGTTTCACACTGGGGGGGTTAATGAGTTGCCTCGCTCCAGAGAGGCAGGCTAGTGGCAGAGCTCTGATTATGTGGAGGGATGTTTTGTCTCGTAGCTCTGAGGACAACAACAGACAGAGGAGAGTCAACAGTCCACATGAGTGCGGCGCCAAGAGGAGATGCTCGAGCCGCATTCTGAGGAGAGAAAATTAGCCATGGAGGAAGAGAGGGAGGGATAGAGGGAGGAAAAGAGACAGCAGTGTAGTGCACTCTTTGAGCAGTAATGCTGAAGGGCTGTATGACCTCTACTTTCATCTCAATAACTGCTCCTCTATAGTCCATGGGGGAGTGATGCGAACCTGTCCGTGAAGAACAGCTCAAACTTACTGCTCTGAAAGTTAGCCAAGTCACAACTGTGATACACAATGTACAATACATCAATGTTCACTGCACACTGCTCATTTATAACATATACTCATCACTTTACATTAGATTTGTTATTGTTAACTAAAACTAAAACTGTTAAAAATTTTCGGTAATTGAAATAAAGCTGAAATAAAATATAAATATTAGTTGAAAAACAAACCAAAACAAATAAAAATTGAAAACTGAAATAAGGACACTAAAAATAATAAAACGATTTAAATAAACCTTTATAGAAATATTCAAGTATTTCTAAAGTAAAATATTAAAAACAATAAAAATGACAAAACCACAACAAATTACTAAACTTAAAATGAAAACTGAAACTCTAAAAATAAAAGCCAATTCAAAATATTAATAAATACTTTAAAAGTATATAACTAATACTAAACACTGCCTTAAAATTTTATTATAGTCAAGGACTCTCTGATTATAAGCTAAATCTCAAATTGAGCCTAATAGATTATAAAGGCTTGTCTTAGTGAGTTTAGAACTATTGTTAAATAAAAAAAAACCCTTTGATTGTAATTGGTATAAATGATTATTTTTATTTTCTACTCATATTTATTTATTTATTTATTGTGTGTTTTTGATGCCATCTGGATCTGGTTACTAATTTTCTTGGCCTGATCTCTCTTGTAAAAGAGATTTAAATCTCACTTGCAACAACATGTTTAAAGACAGGTTAAATTATAACAATAAAATGCAACATAATAAACAGTAGAAGCATTACTGAAGTGATTTCATATTGGAAATTTTGCCTAAGCACAGCACCATGCTAGAACACTCAGCTAAAACCAATTTTGAGATAGTGGATTTACACGTTTTAGCTGGTCTAGATAGTTGTTCAGCTGGACTATCAGGTTAGTCTAAGATGGCACCCTGTCGACTGTCTGTTCATATTGCACACAAAACTTCAAAGCACTTTCTTGATCTAACAAGATATAATCCACCAACGACCGTAAGATAGTTGGCATCATATCTTTGAAATTGATAAAATTATATTATATAAGTTAAGAAGACATACAAAAGCTGAAGTCTTCCAGTCTAAGTAAGCAGTTCTAGATAAAAATAAGTTGAAATGTGGACCAGACCTTATGTCAAATATCTATGCAAAACTAGGTTGAGGTCAAGTTGGTTTGGGCTAGTAGATAAGCAGCAAACAAGCTGTCATGTTCCAAAAACCATCCTGACTACCTCAAGCTGGAATGAGCAGCTTTACTTCAGCAGGGCATGACAACAGTGTGAGGATGTCATATTGTTGAGAAATTATAAGAAGTTTGGAATGAGTGTTTGTGCACAAACATGCATCTTTGCATTAATGTGTTTGTGTGTTGGGGATTCGATGCAGAGGTCTGTTTTGACAAGGCTTGCAGACCTCCCAGCCAGACATCTGTTCACACTGACAGGTCCCTCCACTAACGTAATGGCAGCTCCCAGATAGACCGCATTGTACGCAGCACTAAAGCCGAAGCATATTCTGACTTCTTTAATCAGAAAATCTGTGTGAGCAGCTGTGAAAGATTTATATTATTATGACTGAAACCTCTTGCTTGAATGTTTTTTTAAAGATATACTATTAAAGTCGACATAGCCAATAGATCTGGTTTCCTCTGAAATAAAACTCTTAAATTGCTATTTAAGCATTTTTTGCTATTTAAACAACAGGTGCACCTACAAGGAGCAGTTACTTCAATAACTCAGTATTGTAACTCAATGACTGTAAAGCAAACTTGAGCTCTATATAAATGAATGAAACACTACTATTATTATTGATAATATCTCTATAACTTGATTTTCTGCTGGCTTATAAATAAATAAATAAAACAGTATTAAACAACAGCTAAACAAGAATATTTTAAAGGGGTCATATGAGGTTGCTAAAAGAACATTATTTTGTGTATTTGGTGTAATGAAATGTGTTTATGCGGTTTAAGGTTAAAAAAACAGATTTCTAGTTGTGTCCTCTTTTGGAAGGCCAAACAAAGTAGTTTCGCTTTCACAACGAAACACAAGGCGGGCTAGAGTGAGCAAAGGCCGGAGGCCTAGAGTGAGTGGAGGCAGGCGGTCTTGAGAACGGCGTGGCCGGCGGATTCGACGAAGGAGCGGCCGGAGGGCTTGCGGCAACCACATGTGACGACCCCGGGCTGGACTCCACTTCGTCCACGGT
>NW_015546111.1:830964-835790 GCF_001515605.1 Sinocyclocheilus anshuiensis | reverse complement strand
GATGTATTTCCTCAGCGACCAGCATGGATCAGCTCCAGGCATGACGAAAAAAAAACCCCCCCCCAAAAAAAACACTAGCTGGCTGAAATCAAAAGTTCCTATCCAATTAGCTGGGTTTATACAAAATTTGGTAGCAAGCAAACAAGTATACATCATCTAGGATACAAAGTGTTTTGAGTTCCCAGGCTGCTACTATGAGTGCTACTGAGGAAAAACTAGTTGCTGGATTTGACAAAGTTAAGCAGTGAGTAGCAAATATACTGTTATCTTACAATTTCCTACTGTATTAAGACATACCCACTATTTTGCAAAAATAAAGTAAAATAAACTGGTTAGTTACAACATGTTGCTCACAAAAAAAAAAAATCAGTCACTTTACATGTCTGTAAAAAAATAAAAATAAATAAATAAAATAAAACCTACCTCGTACTCCTGTTTAAAGCCATAACCTTCTGCGGTTTTCATCTGGTTGATGTGTTGTAGGAGGTCAGCCACACGCACTGCTGGGTGAAGCTGACCCGTGTGATAGGGTGATCCTTTACGGCCACACTGACGTCTAGGCGATCCACCCAGCAGACTGCTGGACTCATTCATAGAGCTCCGTGGATCACCTTGGCAAAAATGAACAAGCACAGATCAAATGTTTGCATGATATCTTTCATATAAGGATATAAAAGTATAGGAAACAGCTATTCCTGAAGCAGCTCAGGTATCTTAGAAAAATGTCATAACCAATAAACATTTTATAAAAATAACAAAACTCCAAACAAGTATGGGTTAATCTGAGAATTATCATCCCCTTATGGCACTTCATCTTCTGTGTTTATAATTGGTATTCATAAATATGATCAGGGAGCAATTATAAATTCATGACTAGGGCTGTGTATTCAAATAAATTAGCAGTCTGCTACTCATTTCTCAATGGAAATAGGAAAGAAGAAACCCAGACAGTATATTCCACGCAGTAGACTCTTAAAATGTGGCAAGACAGCTCGGAGACGTGCCATTAAAACTTCATTTTGATCAAGAGATCTCTCTCTTTGAGACATCAACTATTCAGAGCCTGCAGAGTTAGATACCTTTGAATCGGATGTTATTAGCATTTTTCAACTTGTATTTTTTTGCATGCTCTAATTTCTTCTTGACCATGATGCCTTTAAGGATGAGCTTCTGGTGCAGATCTGAGTCCATTTGCATCTCATAAACTGGTTATGTTTATCGAATATGTGTTCATAAATGCATTTTTAAGAATACTATTCATTCACTCTACTTTTTCATGGATTTATGTTTATATTAGGATTTATAGTCTTATGTCAGAGGAGAATGAGTATGAGAATGTACTACATCAACAGCACTGCATCTTATATTTAGAGCTGTGAAAGACTGAGTGATTACAGAAGGACTGTGGCTTTGATGAAGCTTTCATACTGCCTACAAATGAGGACAAATTAACAGGAGGTGACCGAGTAAGTCCCTAAGCTTCACTTTAACTGTGTGCGTGACAAAGTCTGTATCCATTCATTTGTACTCTTTGCCATTAGTGCCTGATACTCTCGCTTTTAGCACCTCTGAGTGTGAGAAAACAAATGTAAGAATTTTTAAACAGTAAAATATGTTTGTTTGTTTGTTTCTATGTTCTGCCTTTTCTACTCAAAGTCTAATGAACTTTATAGAATAGTTTCCTCCAAAAATGAAAATTCTGTCATCATTTACACACCTTCACGTGGTTTTGAACCCCTATATTTTTTCATGTCGAACACATGAAGGAGAAATAGTTGCTTTTTCAGTGAAATATCAAGGCTTTTAAAATTTTTATTTTGGAGCTTTTTAGATTTTAAAATGAATGGGAAAATAGCATAAAAATATCATACAAGCAGTCAAAATGACTTGGGTGCTTTGTGTTTTGAAGGCATGCTGTGTTTAAGGAACAGACTAAAATTTAAGCTGTTATTCACTGATATGCTGTTAACCACTGACTGACTGGATTATTGAATCATTGATTTAAATCTGAGAACAGGATCATTCAGACCGGTTCTGTGAACCGGATCAACCACTTCGCTGAAAAGATCTGACTCAAAAGATTGATTGTTTTCTGAACTGGACATGATTACCGCGATTATGAACTCACACAATCAAGATTTTCAGTGAAGAATTACTAAATATCTGTCTGTTTCTCACACAAAGCTATCATGTGGCTTCAGAAGACTTTTATCATACTTTCATGGTTCCTTGTGTCATTTTGGAGCTTGACATCCACAGTCCTCATCCAAATTCTCCTTTTATGTTTCATGGAAGAAAGAAAGTCTGATGTGCTTGGAACAACATGAGTGTGAGCAAATCATGACAGAAACATCATTTTTTGGGTGAACTATTCCTTCATAACTTCAGACCTACTTGAGTTCCCATCATGCAATGCGACCTGAATCAGTTATATGGATGCTACTGTTGTTGATGTGAAAGTTGTCACTCCTCATTATCTGTCAGGAGTATTAGCTCTGGAGTCATTGTTTCGGTTTGTGTAATGCAATGTGCAAGTTCATTTAACTGGAATAAATGAGTTGAAACAAAGCAAGACAAGTGCATGCTACTCTGTTATTAGTTTTTTCCCCATGCATTGCTTCATTAATACAGCAGATTATATATAGTTTCTGTTCAACGCAAAATCCAGAATTAAATCCAAATGATAAAACCGCATAGTTCGGTTTTTAAGTCAGCAATTAAGCTTAAGTTCAAGTTGAGGTGTATGCTTGTGTCTTGTCACATCTTACTGCGAGTGCTGCACGTATGGGTGTCCATAAATGACAAGGCCATCCTCTCGTCCTCCTGCAGAGTGCTCTGATCAGTGAAACTGCGCTCCATGGAGCCCATCATATTACTCTTCTCCTGCCTGTACGTAATGGGGGTCTTATTCATGTTCACCGGCTTCCTACTGAGGAGACAGAGAGAAGAGGGCGAGGAGAGGAGAAGGGGAGGTAGAGATATGGAACGTGAAGGAAACGAGAGAGAGAGATGAGGCGAGTTAGGGGAGTTGGTGAGAGAGAAAGAGAAGATCATCACTCCGCTGCCGTCCCCTCTCTAATAAGCGCACAAAAAAGCCATGAGAAATGATGATGTGCAATGGAGAAGAAGCCACTTACGGATAATAAGAGTATGAGTAGTAATCCCTTCTGGAGAGAGAGAGAAAAAAATAAATAGAGGAAAAGAAGAAAAGGGGAAAAAAGAGAACAAGAAGAAGAAGGGACATGAGATGCAAGCACTGGTAGAGCTCTGATTAGAGTGAAAAATGGCAAGCCGTCAGCAGCTTGCATTTGCCATGCGAGTAATGGGACACATGCAGATATGCACAAAGCCTCAGCCAGAGCGGGAAATGGCAGCCTAATCAAATACGTCATCGTGTTGCTTTTAACGAGTTCAACAAAGTGGCCTGCTGAGAGGGACTTTCATATTCGCTCTCCGCAGTCGTGCCTTCACAGCAATTCAGCAGCGCAATCTAACCCAAGATCTGCTAAACTGTCCAATGAAACGCTTGGAGAGCACTCCCATCTACATTAGTATTACAAGCTTCAACTCAATTTTGGGGTGCATTTGGATTAAATGGCTTAAATTTTCTGTTTTACACAAAGGCCTGGTATATTTCTTTCCATTTCAGCAGGAAGGACTCCCATCGCTAGCTGAAGTAGGCACGTTCCTGTGACACTTTATCTCCGGCTAAATGACTGCGTTGAGGTTTCACTGCACTTTTTTTTTTCCAGTGGTCAGAAAATGAAAGAGAGAGGCTGAAGAGGTATGTGCTGATAACTAAAATGCTCAAATGCAAACAAATTGGTCATAATATCTGAGCTAGAAATATAGTACCAGAACAAAGTAGCCAAAGGTGGTCAAGCTGGTTTTCTTTTGGTAGCTGGTTACAAGATGGATCCCCTCAGATCAGATCCTATCAGATCCAACCAGGTTGATCAAGAAAGTTCACCAGGTCAACCACTAAAACTAGCTAGGGATGTGTGATATATTGGTGTCACATTTTTTTTGGTGGAGATTTTCAATTATTTTTAGACAAAACAGTAAAGTAGATTTTTATTTAAAGTCCCCATGAAATAAAAATTAAAGTTTTTTGGGTGTTAGTATCAATATGTTAGTCTTAAGGTTATCTATAAGGCAGTGTGTTCCAAAACAGTGACAAAATTCACATTTATAAGATATAAGCATTCAAAGCTTGCAGTTTGTCACTTCCACCAAAACGGCTCAACGATTTTTTTGACGTCACATCGTACTTCAGCTTCTCATCAAACTTTCTGTCCAATCAAATGCTCTCTAGAATCCCCTACACTATAAAATAGACGCTGAAGCCGTGGCTGAAATCGGTCACTTGTCCACAGAATTAGTATTTTCTGTACAGTGAATGGCACGTAGTGCACTATATAGGGGACAGGGAACGATTCAAACAGTGTAAATATGCTTTCCATTGAGGAAAAAAAGAAGTCTGGTTTTGTGCTGTGTCACGCTAACCACCGCACCGCACACACACTCTGCTCCGGTCCAGAGACACGGCTCTAGCCCAACCTGTGATATAAACAAACGCTATTGGCTATTTTAAAAAGGGGCGGGGCTGCTTGATATGTCCCGCCCTGTCTTCCTGTTTCAGTTAAAATGACGTCAATACATAGAGTAACACTGCATGTTTCTAAGCATTTCAGGGGACCAATTTTCTTTAAAGGTCCCATGGCATGAAAATTTCACTTTATGAGGTTTTTTAACATTAATATGAGTTCCCCTAGCCTGCCTATGGTCCCCCAGTGGCTAGAAATGGCGATAGGTGTAAACCGAGC
>NW_015546111.1:820714-830925 GCF_001515605.1 Sinocyclocheilus anshuiensis | reverse complement strand
CAAAGGTTACCTCCCCTTTCTCTGCTTTGCCCGCCCAGAGAATTTGGCCCGCCCATGAGAAAATGAGCTACTACCGCGCGAGGCGAGCGCAATATTTTTTTTTCCTCGAGAGACATCATGGCTTGCAAACGAGCGAAGCATAGCAGTTGCCCCGCCTCTCTCCTCCTCATTAGCATTTAAAGCTACAGACACAGAAATGGCACGTCCTAAGGAAAGCTCATTGTGGGACTGGCTCGTAGTGGCTGAAATTCTGCACCAAGGCTGAATTTCGGGAAAGAGACTTCAGATACAGTACTAGGGACCACTTAGGCCTATATAAAAGCATCCAAAAAGCAGCATGTCATGGGACCTTTAAAAAACAGCAATACGAGCAATTGTCGTATTGGCCGTCATTTTAATATCTGTGCATCCCCAAAACCAGCAATAAACCATCTAAAATCAGCTACCATCGGACAAGCAGACAAAAGTCTAAAACAGCAGCCTTTAGGGAATCATAATTCATGCATGAGAGGAATTCAGATGGTGAATGGTCTGTATCTGTTGTTGAAGATGAATCTATGAGATGACCATTGCGTAGATTCATCTTCAGCGATTGGTGCCGTTTGAGGAACGAGAGGCTTGTGTCTCTCATTTGCCACTGGATCTGATGACCTTTTGAGAACCGTGGGCTAATTATCTCTGAAAGCATACTTTTTCCACCCCAATTATTTGCTCATTTCTGGATCAGGGCGGCAGCGGGCAGGGCCTAATTAAGTGAGTAATTGAATTGCATTTCTCTTTAATTAAATATTTCACACTCAGATAATCTCAGAAGATGAAAACCCCTGCCGATGCATGTGAGAATGCAGCGGAGAACACCTGGGTGCCTATTGACTGAGCCGAATAAGTCATAAACCACAATGGGTAGGTTTAAGTTAGTCATAGTTGAACGCACAATAGCCCGGTCTCTCAGGAACAGATTACAGTAAGTCTAATTTAAAAAGTACTTTCACAAGATATATTTGAAAATGGCCAACAGACTTATAAGTGTCAGTATAATTTTGAAGCAGTTCTTTGTTTTGAAGCACATTCAGTGGCTCCAAAAAGTTTTTGGACACTTAAGTCACATGTTAAATTGCACAAATGTCACTGCACATAATAAAATATAATAGATTGAAATATAATATAATTTTTAATTTTAAAGATAATAAAAAATATAAATATAAAAATATATATATATTATTATTATAATAATGCTATAATTATAAGTGTGACTTAAATGTCTAAATACATTTGCTTTACATTTATGCTTTAAAGCAAAGCATGCTTTGGCTCTCATGTTTTTATTCTGACCAGAAGAACTCACCCTTTTTTAATGATTATGATAATGGCCCCCAGTAGCAATATCAGGACCACCAGCCCACCAGCGCACACTCCTAGGATGAGTCCCATCTCCTCTGAGCGCTGCGTGACCTCGAGAGCTCGCTGATGGTCTTTACAGGCGGCTGAAGAACACACAAACATACGTAACATTTGAGAACGCCAGCAATTATATATAAACATATCAACCAGCATGAATTAACATATTAACCAGTAAACAATACACAAACACACAAATCCAAAGTACTTAGGAGAGGAAAAAGATTCAAATGAAGCCTGATGGAAAAGAACAGTTTATACTAGATTAAGGAACATGTTAATTATGATCTCAACACTAAAGGCCCATTCACACCTATGATGATAACTATAACTATAAAGTTTTAATAGCCGTTCTAATTCTATGAAAATAGGAAAGTCGACACCACAACTGTAACGATAACAACACAGAGAAACAATATTTTTTTCTAGCTGATGAATGCCAAAACATTGACAGCCAATCAGAATCCACCTGTTTGAGCATTTAAAGCGACAGACAATAGAACTGCAGTGCACACTTATAATAAACAGAACGTTATTGTGTGTTGAACGTTAGTGGTGTACTTATTCTAACCTGACTAAGTCTAATTCTAAGATAGCAACAATTTAAAACAAGCTGACTTTAGCTGGATTGTTCAGCAGGTTTATCAGAAATAAACAGATATTCAAATTGAAAAGCAGAGGGAGACCTATGGCCATTCACTGATAGAGGCACAAGACAAAATTGACAATCTGAGAAAGCAAGCAAGAAAAGCATCTACAATCTAGTCCTGAGTCAAAACCCAAAATGCAGTCATGAGCCAAGGTGAAAGAAATAAAAGATCTGGCAATCCTGAAGGCTCCTTCAATTGCTCATCATGAGCTGTTTCTCTACTGTACCACGCAGATTGCACGCCTTCTCTGTGGAGCGAGTGCCAACTGCACCCGGTCAGCTATTTATCCACGGCACCTGTCTCCACTGACAGCATGTGGGCAGGGGTCATTTCACAATCTGAGGCTCCTGGGGATAGTATGACTCTCTGTCACACCACAAAATGAAACTGTGTGATCCAAGAAAGAGAGTAAAGAGAGTGTGCATATCCAGTGGAGCCTGAGGCAAATTGCCCTAACCTGGACATGCAGCAGCTGGGCTATTTATACTCTTTCACACCCATGCTTGTATTGGGATGTTTTGCATGTTTTTTTTTTATGAGTATGTGTGAACATCAATGGAAATCTGTATGTTTTGCTTTTTTCACAGAAACATTGTTGTGCAGAAAATCCTAATCCAACTATAATGATTAAAGATAAAATATTAAAGCCTAAGTTGTTCTTTTCATTGCCATTAAAGTAAAATAACTGAACATAATCACAGGAGCTTGAAAAAAAAAGTTATATATTTAAATATTACATACCACAGTATGTGTTAGGTAATTCAAATAAATCTGAAATATAATGTTCTATGCTAACATACAGTATATTAAAACTGTAGGAGGAATTATGGGAGACACATTAAGATAATTTATAAACAAATGGTCCATGACACACAATCAAGCAGACATTTTCCTTGAGGCAGACATTCAGCTGTTACACTATTCATTGATTTGGCAAAGGCAAGCAGGTGTGTTGCCAAAACAATTTAGAACTCACTGAAAAGAGGGGAAAAAACCCTGATAATCTCATGAAACAACCAGTGACATGGCTCCAGGAAACCAGCAAATGGCTATTTAAACTAATAATGGGTTACTTGCCAATGAGGCCATGTCTGCTTAGTCAAATCCATAATGGGAGTCCTACATCTTGTTGAAGAGGGACTAGAGATCATCTTACTCCGCCTAGTGTTAGCGCTTCCTTAAGGTCTCAGTGGCCTGAAAGTTACGGGGCTCTATGAAAAAGTGTGAGCTAAGGCCTGAGGAAAAAGGTCTGCTTTACGGCTCCATGCAAGGCCAAGGCTAAAAATAAGTCATAAGCTTGTGGAGGGATGTGGGGCAGCAAGAAAAAGAATTTGCCATGGTGCTCTCTGCTCCCTCAACAGCCAAAGGCAGTTTCAAAACTTCCCGGTCTTTGTGACAACAGCTCACGCAGAATGGCGAAGAAATTCCTCTGAAAACTGAAGAGCTTTGTTTTTTTGCATTTTTTCCATTGACTGGAGTTATAGTATGGCATCGGATTGTATGCATGCATATAATTACAAAAAATAAAAATTCCGGTCTGTTCCTCTAACAACGCTACTGTATAACTTCCAAACACTTGGAATATATTGCATAAGGATTAGACTACTACTAATAATGGACTACTTCTATGATATCTCTGGTATTTCTGAGTATTTTTTAAGCTTAAAGGTACCCATTCAGTGTAACTTCATGGAAAACAAGAAAGTTATACAGGTTTGTAACTATATGAGATTGAGTAAATCAAAGAATTTTCTTTTCTTTTTTTCATTGGACCAAAGTGCTTGGAGAGAAAAGAGTTTTTTTTTAAAGTAGTGTAATTTTAGACCATTCCTTCCCTTCCAATCCAAAGCAACTTTGTATGTGACAGACTTTAGATATCTGAAAACAACAGAGACTATACTTTCACAACCCCCCATGGAGATCCCACATTACACTAGACTTGAGAAGTTTTGAAAAGAGCCCAGCCATGAATTATCTTAGAAGAAACCATCTCCTTTCATATAGTACAGTGCTTTTGGTGCACATCTTCACAGATACAGGCACAGATTTGCATCTAAGACACCAATAGAGCCTGTGTCTGCATCAGGCTGATAACAATATTAAATATACAGGTGCATCTCAATAAATTAGAATGTCGTGGAAAAGTTCATTTCAGTAATTCAACTCAAATTGTGAAACTCGTGTATTAAATAAATTCAATGCACACAGACTGAAGTAGTTTAAGTCTTTGGTTCTTTTAATTGTGATGATTTTGGCTCAAAAACAAAAACCCACAAAAATCTCAACAAATTAGAATATGGTGACATGCCAATCAGCTAATCAACTCAAAACACCTGCAAAGGTTTCCTGAGCCTTCAAAATGGTCTCTCAGTTTGGTTCACTAGGCTACACAATCATGGGGAATCATACACAAACTGTCAACTGATCTGACAGTTGTCCAGAAGACAATCATTGACACTGAACATACTTTCCAGAAGGCCAACAATTCACTAAAAATGTTTTTTTTTATTGGTCTTATGAAGTATTCTAATTTGTTGAGATAGTGAATTGGTGGGTTTTTGTTAAAATTAAAAGAACCAAAGTCTTAAACTACTTCAGTCTGTGTGCACTGAATTTATTTAATACACGAGTTTCACAATTTGAGTTGAATTACTGAAATAAATGAACTTTTCCAGGACATTCTAATTTATTGAGATGCACCTGTACATAATTCTTTAGATGTCAACAGTGAATGGATCTGATCTAGATTTATTACATCTACAATTAAATGCTCTATAAAAACAAACCTTGTTTCCAAAAATGGTGAGACAGGAAAATTTAAGTGAAAAAAGCAGAAATCATTGATTTGCAAATACATTTTGAACTACACTTAAAATTAAATTAATACGATTTATATATATATATATACACACATATATACAAAATCACATTAGATTTCTTTGGAGAGAATTTATCTTGGATGTTAAGTGCATTTCATCTTGCTTTTTTAACTTTGTAAAAAATAAACCTCAGTAAATTTAACCTCAGTAAATATTTTTAAAAGGCCAGCCAATGGAATAATTTAAAACACAAAATGCATTGCTTCTCATGTGAAATGATCTTGTTTTAAGGATGCTCAGATATTTTTTTACTGTTAAACAAAACAAAGACTTGGTGTAGGATATTGTGCCAACATAATAGCTCTACCGTAACATGCAAGTTCAATATTCCAAACATAAGATATGCAAGTTCATGCATAATCTTCACAATAACAGCTACAGAACAAGTTCTTAATGAGGTATTCATTGCATGAAATATAGATGGGAAAACATCCATTAAAGTTTGATGCAAACCTGATCAGATTTTTATCGTCGTGCTGAGCTTCCTTTCAGAATATCAATTAAGCCCAACACAGGCATGAAATTTGTTTCAAGATTAATGTGAGCACCTGCTGAGCACACCAAAAGTGGAAATTAGCACTTGGAGTTACAACGAAAGTCTATTGTTCTGTGAAGATTGCCAAGGGACTGTTAATTAAACTGTCACTTGTGCAATGAAATGGGAATCTTGGCAGCTTAGTTTTGTAAGACTATGTAATTCGGTTGCGTTTCGAGCAAATCAGGGTGTCAATTTTCTTCTGGACCTTGACTATTGATACATAGGACAATTACATGGCCAATCAAAAGCAACAACCTCAATTATGGATTTTCTTGACAAGCTGGATTCCTTTTTATTATATAGACCCTTTATGAGAGATCCTAATACAAGAAGTAAATGTAGTGAAACAGTTTCCTGTCCTTCTGTTTGTTAATTTGTTTAATCGTTCTTTCCTGTTGAGGAAGTCGAGAGAGCTACATTCTGTTCATCAATATGTTGGCGTGTGAGCCCACATCCCAAATGTGTGTCTGTCTGTGCCCACTGAGCAGACGGGATGACAAAACTGGCCTAAAATGTCCTCTTGGCTTCATGCTCGGAAGGCTAGTCGTCACCTTCATTACTCAGTATCAAATAAATGCCAGGTCGATTTAACTGGGAGGCTGTGCTCACTAGCGACAAATGTTGAAGACTACAATACCATCCTGCCCACACTGATCCCTGATGGTGTTCGATAGAAGGGAGTGTGATTCTTTCTTGTTGCCTTGACAGGAATCTATGCCTCCCGAACCTTTTCATATTTCTCTGATGGGCCTGACAGGTGGTAGCTTGTATTGACAGGCACAGGTGACTCCATCAGTGGTGTTTGATGCGAAGGTCTTTCTCCTGACCGGACAGGGACCCGAAAATTGATCTCCCTCTCTGCCCGCGTGCTGCTGCGTGTCTGCGCCGAGACTGCCTGCCCCAGACAAATCTGCTTTGATATAGTCCACTCCCCTACCGCAAGCAACCAAAACAAGCATGATGAAAGAGTGACCTGTTCTCCGTTAGTGCCCTTGTCTCCAGAAGAGAAAAGGGGAGGTGAAGGGGAAAGGGGGTGTATGAGGGAAACAAATCTGTGTGTGTCTACACACAAAATTTCACTGTAAACCAATACACATCCCAAAGCTGTACACTTTACTTTGCCCTTTAGGGAATCCACAGATGCTTGCAACTTGTGTCGGAAATCTGAGCTCTTGGGGGAAAAAGTGCATGTGTAAGATTAGCTAATGAACCATTATGAAGTGTTTCTCAGCGGTACAGCTCTGAGAGGTTTGAGCAATGACCACAGAGCTGGACTACTGACCTAGAAGAGGGGAACCACTTTGATATCAAAACCTGGCCTAGCAGTGTCCCTCGGTCATTACTTGAATGTTGAAACACTGAAATCTCTGAGGCTACATTCCCACTGTCAGTGTTTGGGATTGACAGCTGAATTTACTTACAGGTGTAAGTCTCGTGATATCCTGTTCACAAAGCAGTTTGAAATAGCAGCTTGAATGAGCATGCAACGGACGTAAAGCCTGTATTCTATTTGTGACCATCACCTCTAATCATAACAATCTCAAAGATGGTGAGATAAACAAAGCTTTAAAATCTTCTCACTTTTTAAATGACAAAAGTCCAATTGTGAGTTCATCCATCAAATCTTAACTAACCTCCAGAAGTTTTTATAGTAGACAGTGGAGCAAAACTGATGGGAGAAAACCTTCAGATGGCATGCATCTCATATCTGCGTCTTTGTAAGCTACCAAAATCACACATGAAACCTGAAACACTTTATAGACACACTTATGTAAAGCTCAGAGTGGCTCTCTCGCATTGTATGAAATTATAGACTAATTGTCCAATCCAATTTCCGTTCACACACCACGGGTTTCCCGAAAATGAGTGAGTCCTGAAAATTTAACAGTGTGAGTTTGGTTATACACTGTAAGAAAAAAAATTGTAGAAAAACATGAAAGGTACTGGTACATGACAATATCTAAGTTTACTGACATTTCCTTCATCTCTAAAACACAACACAATCCTCATCTAGGAATGACAACCGTACTCTGCTGCTGTGAGAATGTGGCCCAAATCTGTGAAGGTAAAGTTTCAATAACAATTTGACAACAATGTCTAAATAAATTTAGTTTAAATCATGAAATTAAAACAATTTTCAGGCTAGTCCTGCTAATGAACATACACATTCTAGAGTAAACAATCAAGTGATTGGCCTTTGTTATTTTAAAGCAGGGCTTCCTACAGCTGCTCCAATTGTTCTATCAATAAAGGCAACCGACTCGCTTAACTTTAAAGCAGGACTAAAGCTGCCTTATTTAGCATTACAATTTCTCCCATTCAGGTGGTCTATCTCCACCCCTTTTGATGTCTCTGATGCTAAAATCGACACTGACGCACCATCCGCCTGCAGCAAACTGTTATGCTGCGTTCAAGTCCTCCTGGGACGTTCGTACTTACGAGTTGACAAGTCGTAATTACGACGTCAGGTACGTTCAAGTCAGTTTAGTCAGCACAAGATGGCGGTGTACCTTCTTTTAATAAATTACAAGAAAATACAACAGGGTCTGTTAACTCTGCTTATAGAAAATGAAGAGGAAAGAATTCGCATCAGGTATGTTTTTAATATTTTTAAAAAGTAATTTATGAAGCCACTTTAATCTGTATCGCATAAAAACTTGTTATTAATTGTTATATTACAATCCTGCCACATTCAAAAAGCTTATTTTTTGTAAATAAAAAGCCTGACAATGTCACTGCTTAATACCTATAAGTATTGTGATTTATGTTTTACTTTGGCAATCTCTCTGTCGCCCTCTGTCAGACATGCAGTTCTACAGTAGCCTACTTGTCACTGACAACCCACTAAACTATCAATTTAAAAAAAAATTACCGTCAACTACAGACGCTGCATCGATCGATTCCGCCATGTTTTTCATTGACGCCCCCAACTCGGAAACTCTGGGCTTAAAGAAAATGTTGAGTTTCCCACTCGTAATAACGACTTTGTGGTGGCGTTCATGTGCGTTCAACTCGTAAATACGATCTATCCGACATGACTTGAATGCACCATTAGTTCCTGTGGGACCTGGAGCTAGAATGCATCTTGGAAGAGTTGTGGCCCTCAGGCATGTACACTGTGAATATGTGAATAGCAAATAATCTGAAAAACCTACACTTGTGCAGTCGGAATAACAACATTCATCCAATCCACTGCAATTTTTATGTTTTATTGTTTGTGGCCACTCTATCATACTTTAACTTGTTTAAAAACTCGTTACATTCACTTCATTTTAATGGGGTAATATCATAATTAAAAGAAAAATAAAATAAATCTGTTGCAACTGATTTTTTTTTTTTTTTACCATTTTCCATCTTTCACTGACCCTCAGAATGAAATCTGAATGTAACCCCATTGTCAAAAAGACAAAAATACATATTTTAAAATCCCACTCATAATTACTCACAATCGTAATTACAAAAGTTATTGTTTATTTTTTTAATATAAAAAACAGGTCGATGGCTGGTAAGAAACCTTTATAGTCTGTACATTTTCTAAATTCATACAAATCGTGAGTACGTTGATTTCGACCCTGCATAGGTCAATTCACCTCACTCTGTCTTTCAAAAAACATTTTCGCACAAAACTGCATAGTATTTTCTACAAAGAACGTTCTGTAGCATCAGCATTAAATAACTCACCTTTACGGGCGATGCGGATGCAGTTTATCCTTGTTTCCTGTGAGAAAAAAGAACAGAGATGCAGTGTCACACTGTGGGAAACAGTCAAACGACAGAAATAAGACTTTCAGATACCTGATGAGAAGTCAAATGGGCTCACACTGACTTTTGCTGATTTAACAACAGCATGAATGCCAGTAAAAGAGTAAAAATACATTTAAAAACAGCACCGTGTCTCACTCACCTACCGTACTTGTGTGTGTGTATGTGTGTGTACTTTTCCAGTGTGGCGATAAGATATAAGCCTTTAATGTACAGAAAATGGCAGCAGAGGACAAGAGAGGCAGGGGGGATGACTTCCAACCAGGAGAGAATTATAAAAAGGAATTAATTTGTTCGAAATAGCAGTTGATGTCATACTAGCGTTATGAAAACGACCTCTGTCAAATAGCACTAATGAGATCCAAGCCCATAATCCAATTCCAGCCTGCCACCTTGACAAGAAGATGCATTATCAAATTAAGATTTACAGATGCTAATTCGGGCATTATGGAACAATTATGCAAATCTTCCCATCCGGAAAAGGAGTGAGAGGCCTCTACTCAAACTGCGGCTGAACTGCTTTTTTTAAAACTGAAAATCCATTCCAAACTGCCTTGGCTACTAAAGCCTGTCATAACCCTAAATCATCTCGGAAAACATACAAAAGGGAAAGGGAGGGCTGTAGGAAGAGGAAAAAAGGTAGAGACGGACTCGCACTGATGTTTCAAGAGAGGAAAGAGGGACACGCATGGATATTTTAGCCCCCCTAAAACATCCACATGCTTAAAAATGTCATGTAGGCCAATCCAGGCTTTAAGAGAAACTCATCTTTATCTGCTCCAGCAGCCATAACTGAGATGCAAGTGTGCCATGGCTCCCAATACACACTATCCCATGAGAGCATATCACAGGGATAAAGCAAACACTAGGGGTGGGTGATATAGCCTCAAAATGATATCACGATATTTCAAGAATATTTGCGATAACGATATTTATGACGATACAGAAGAAAAAAACATGGAACAACGTTTTATTGGAGATTGC
>NW_015546111.1:818703-820701 GCF_001515605.1 Sinocyclocheilus anshuiensis | reverse complement strand
TAGTGCAAACAAAATGAAGGGCATTTTCCATCCTTTTCCAATGAGCTACTGTCATCGATGACAGACTATCTAATTTGAAGTGTAAATCTATTGTCATAAGGAGGCAGCAGCAGCTGTGTGTTCGACTTGAAGGATCGGTTTACAGGGCCGTAGCTGGGGTTTGCGGGGCTCTGGTGCAGGTTGTACCAGTGGGCCCTGTTTGAAATTGTGTAAATAGCACTAATAAGCAAATATACAAATTAAGCAATGTTTAAGTTTTTTCAAGTTAGTAGTAGTGTCCAGGTACAGAAACTGAATAATCAAATGTAAATAGCATTGCATAGTCTTCACTGTATAAATTAAATATAGATTAATTCTTGTTAAAACTACAAAGTAATTCAGTAAAGAGCAGTGAGTGATTTTCTCCTATTTAATTTCTTGGATTAACATTAAGGACACTGACAGCAAATTAGGCGCGGTCACTTTAAGAGATAATACATCCAATATAATGATACGCATTCCATTTCTTTCTCAACTGTTTACTTTCACTTAAGACATAACCGACCATTTTTTCGAGGATACTCGCAAAGACAGGTATTGTGACAATTTTGTATGTATTTGTCGTTTCAAGAGCAAGAAGAGACAAAACTCAATTTGGTGTTTAAGGGCTGTAGACGCGGCTCTCTGCTTGCACACTGTACGCACAGAACAGCGCGCAGGTGCTGAATGGCGAGGTGTATTTATTCGTTCAGGCACGGGAGGAAGCGAAGAAGAGCTCGGTTTGGTGTTTGCACGGCTCTCCGTGTGCGCACCAAACTCGGCGCGCAAACTCTCAGTTGAGTTTTTCCACGTCCTGTGTTTGAATGCTTTAAACTGTTTTGAATGTTTAAATTGGCAAGACTTAAGACACGTGCAATTGATAAGTTTTCGTGACGATGCACAGGCCGTCTTTTTATGCTGGCCTCGGGCAGTCGGTTGAAATCGCCAGGGACCCCCTCTCTCCGCGCCGCTTCGCTAAAGATATGAGCCTCGCCTATTTTTGAAGGATCGAAGATGCTCTAGAACCGCTCTCACAATAATTTGATATCATACACCGATCGGTCTGCGCAGCGCTGCTTCAAGTTGAACACACCTATTGGGTTTGTGGTGTTGTTGTTGTGTGCGCTAGGGAACGTATATCCGCCATACGTCATCGCGTCGCTATATCATTGATATCGCGATATGACACTTTTTTTGGCATGTAAAAATTTATACCGGTATTATCGTGGACGGTATGATATGGCACACCCCTAGCAAACAATGCCTGTTTTCTCCAAGCACAGAGCCGGTCTTAGATGTCACACCATAAGAAGTCATAGCTCACCATGCGTGTAAGAAAAGACTGACCCTGAATGACAGGAGAGAGACAGCCAGTGGGCTTTGATCAGACAGACGCAGACACAAAGCTTTAAGCTTCCCTGCTCTATTTAATCAAATTTGTGGGAACGGTCATGGCAGACACTGCAAAAGGGGATCTGTCAGCAAACTTAAGCTAAGTAAATGAATTATGAGCACCATAAATATAACACGCCAAGGGAGGCATGGGAAAGGAACTTATTAGAAAGCTCCTACTTGGTTCAGAGTAGGAGGCATGCAAGAAAAAGAAAGAGGGAAAAAGGAGGAACATAAGAATTAATGTTATTTTTCCTTAGGAAATGAAGACTCCCAATCAATTTTGCTACTGTAATGTGAAACAAATAAATCTAGGTTAGATCATGGCAGTATAAGTTCTAGCGCTGAAAGAAAACAATGAATTACAGTACAAGTATGTAAAGTGAAAAAAAAAATACTGATTTAAAGTAATGATAAATACCACTGAAAGTAGGAACCAAATAGAAAAAGATGACGAAAATCTGATGGAAAAATGCTTTTGAAGAAAGATTAATTTTCATGAAAATTTCACAATACAATTTTTTTAAAAATATATTTATTAATAATTGAAAATAAATAATTTGTAATACATATTTATGTACATATATA
>NW_015546111.1:794004-818514 GCF_001515605.1 Sinocyclocheilus anshuiensis | reverse complement strand
CTTTTGCTGTGTGTGTGTGTGTGTGTGTGTGTGTGTGTGTATATATATATATATATATATATATATATAATAAATTAGATATGAATTATTATATTTACATTTCTTTTTTATTTCTCTTTATTTTCAGCTCAACATATCTTGGTGAGAAATATCAGTTCTTGCCTCCCATCTTGATAAAACAGAGATGCCAATTAGAGAGAAAAAGTCACTTTGAAAGTGTCTGGTCAGTCCTACAGGGTTCAGTGCCATTAAAAAAAAATAAAAAAAATTGCACAGCACAGTTTTTCTGTGTGTATGAGTGAAAGAGAGCTTCTGACAGCTACAGTCTTTTTATTTTGCCTCTAAGGACTGTTAAGGAAGCGGAGGACATAAAAGTAAACAGAGCAGAGAAAGGAAGAAAAACGGCTCTTTGTAAACAGCTGAGAATCAAAGACCTTTTAAGAGCATCTTTATATATATTTATTACTGAAAGTAATCACATGAAGCCCTGACAGCATTCACAGCTCTCTAATGGCTAATTGTCAGAATAATGGCCAAAAATGCAGCAGAGGACTTTCTTTCTTGTGCTGCTGCCAGAAGCTTTGAAAACCACTTACAGCCATAAAGTTGGCCATGAGACAAAGCAAAGTATATTAGCATTGTTTATATGCAGTCAAGATAAAAAAAACAGAACTGTTTAAATCGGTAACAGGGGAGTGCTAAATGCAAGCTCAGTCTCCTGAGCTATGCTCTCTTTAGCTTAGACTGTCAGCCTTTACGGCAGTTATTGCAGCATAAAATAGAGCTGAATAAAAATGAATATTTAGCTAAAGGTCGGTCAAGTAAATCAGCAGTGCCCAAAGGAGACTGAGCTGTGCGATCAGTTTCCAAGATGTACGGTTTCAAGTAGAGAGAAATCCAAGGGGGAGGTGGAGTCACAATGGCTTGGCAGACAGGTGCATTTCAGTCTGTAAAGCGTGAGAAGCCCTGAGGGGTTCGGTGGGGAGGGAGTTTGTGTCTGTACTATAGGTCAACAGAGGCATTTCCCTTAAAGGCCGCCAAAAAACCCAACTGTGTAATAGTGTAGGTAAAGTCCATCCAAGTTTTGTGCCTCTGAATTGCTGTTCGGAAGAGTGGAAAGAGCCAAGCGCTGGCTCATCCTTTCCTCCAGGTGCTGAGCCAATGAGATAACCTTCTTCTAAATGTCACCCACATCTTTTTGAGCATGAGGTTTGCTAGCTGGTGTCAAATCTAAATGGACCATTTAAAAACAATTTTCATTCCCACAAGCCTGAAATGCTCAGAGGTTTAATAGTGCATAATTGAGTACGGCAGGTAACTAATGAGCATGAAACTATAAGGCAAAAGTCATGCTCAGGATGAATGTTGGTTTGTGTGAAGTTAAAAATTTCTGTATTCAATATCCAGGCAGCAGTGTTGGGGAAAACTAACTAAAAGCAGTTGCACTACTAACTTAACAACCGTTTTCAAAAGCATGACAGTAGTTCAAATATTTTTCTGATTCTCTTCAGTTAACTGGTTTGTTTAGACGTGGTTTGTTTAGATTCAACATAACGATTCACCAATTTATTCACTGATTCAAACCAATTATTCACAGATTCACATACACTTTTATAGTGAACTATTAACTATACTGCGGTTAATCATTATGTTTTCACATTAAATTCTATTTTATTAGTTGTATTTAGGGAAACTTACTGGTTTAAATATAATGAATTGTTTTTTGCACCAGAGTATAATTAATAAATATAAATGTTACATTACATCATTGGTTGTTTACACATTTAAAAAGATAAGTAGCTTCAATATAGTTATCTAGTTTTTTTTTCTTGACAAACTAAAGTTTTTAAGTATTTTTACCAACACTGTTCTGCATGCAAAAGTACAGTGTCACGCAAAAGTATTCATAGCTCTTCATTCTTTTTCAACACTGTGACAAGTTGCAACCTTATGCTAAAATGCTTTGTTTTTTCACATCAATCAACACTCCATACCCCAAAATGACTAAGCAAAAAAGTTATTTAAAGCAGTTTAGCATAAGGCTGCAGCGTGTGAATAATTTCGTGATGCACTATATATTGACATTACAGTAGTACCAAAGAACTTGAATAACCTGACATCATCATCTCCCAGTGGGTCATGGGCCTTTACAGATGGCTGGAAGCCACAATAAAACTATATTTTCGACCAATGGTAAAAAAAACAATCTGATTTAATCAAATGCTTTCTTAATCGAGATCTATATTTTGCTTCTGACAAATGCTTTTTTCCTATTTAGAAACTTATTTGGCGCCTTTCCAGATCAATTTCTGAGTAGCGAGAGATTCCCATTTCCCTGGCTGTTTTCCAGGCTCTGTCTTGCTTGTGCTGTCGAGCTCATTCTGTCTCCCAGACCCAGCCATTTCTAACAGCACAAACTGCCAGCTGATCTATTTTTGATCAGCTGCACCTGTGCCCAATTATCCCTGTGAAATGGTTTATGCCAGCGAGATGTATTCCTTGTTGTTTATCCTCTAATCTAGGCATGGATGGGGAGCACAGGGGCTGTTTTCCCAATCTGAATAAGACCTGGACACCCAAAGCCTGGTGTGTGCTATTATTTATTTTATATACTGGGACTGTGACACACACTATATTATAGGTTTCAACAGTAGGAGAGGGGGAGAAAAACAACATCCCATAAGAACGAGCAAAGATATAATGTTTTTATACATCCAGCTAATTGGAGATTTACTAGCTGCAGGTGATTCTCACTATTTATTCTAGGTCCCTGGTTTTGCACTTTATCTCCCGCTGTGCAGACTGCAAACAATCTATAGGAGTGTGTAAAAATATAGTTTCAGAGCAATGTATAAAATCTGTCAAATTTCCATGAAAAAAAAAGAAAAAAAGATTACATTCATGTTTAGGCCTGTCGCAATAATCAATATATCGACTTATCGCGCAATATATGTACATGACCTCAATAATTTTTGGTGATCTAATATTTTGATACTTAATTTCCATGATCTAAATATTCTTAAAAATTAAAAGTTTGTTGTCATTTGGAAGTGTGTAGGCCTTCTTGCATTATTATGCCGTTACATTATGATTATATATTCAGTCTTTAAAATGACAATAATATCGCTTATTGCAATTATTTCTGGGGAAATATATCGCACAACAAAAAGTTGTTATCGTGACAGGCCTATTCATGTTTAAGATGCAGAAAACCCACTCAAGGGTGTGTCTCAGTAAGTTCGTATTGAAGCCCAGTGTATATTGAACACACAGGCTATGTGCATACTAGGGGTGTAGCGGTACACGTATTCGTACTGAAAATTTTCGGTACGGTTCTTTCGGTTCGGTATGCATGTGTACCGAACAAATACATTGTTTTGACCACTGCACAAGCGGAACTTCATTGGAAACTTCCTGTTTTATATATTGTTACTTTTGATAAGAAACAAAGTCTCATCTTTCAAATTGTCCTTTTTTTTTCAGGAAATTCAAACATTGCATGCCGTTTTGGCGCTCTTTGATGTGGCGCGACCGATCGCATAAATGCCTCAGTTCAAATGGCAGCGTGGAGCGCGATCATCCCTTCCTCTTTACTACTAGTTTTAATGCGAAATAAACATGAATGAACATCTTATGCCTCACGTAATCGCTCAACCAGTGTTTCAACCGCAGAAAGACAGCAATAAAACAGCTTGTAAACAAAATGTCACATAGCATTTCATTTACCTCAGGAAGTCATCAGTGTCCGCAGCTCATTAGTTCACTATAAATGAAGTCTAAAGAAGAGCATTTCGCAAAATATTAGACTATATACTCATTATATTTTACTTTACCTGTTAGTGATGTCTTAATAACTCTTCAATGTTTAAATAAATCTGTTATAAAATGAGTTATGAGAGGCACTGTGTAAATGAATATATTTCAACAATAAACAGAATTTTTATAATTTAGAAGTTAATTTAGACTATATACTGATTATATTTTACTTTACCTGTTAGTGATGTCTTAATAACTCTTCAATGTTTAAATAAATCTGTTATGAAATGAGTTATGAGAGGCACTGCGTAAATGAATATATTTCAACAACAAATATAATTTTTATAATTTAGAAGTTAATTTAAAAACTACATTATGTGCAATTTACATGTTTGCTCACTAGAGCATAAGCCGAGGTAGATTTTTATCCCTAAGAAAATTTTAATTATAACTGAGTTTATTTAAAGAAAGAGGAATTTCTTACTGTTTAATAAAAAAAATTCAAATAAAATTTCCCCCTGCTGTACCGAAATTGTACCGAACCGTGACATCAAAACCGAGGTACATACCGAACCGTCATGTTTGTGTACCGTTACACCCCTAGTGCATACTGTTCTAATGATGAAATGTATGCATTTCCTTAACATACATGTAACAACTGAAGTATACTTTAGTATATACTGAGAGCGGAATGAGACACAGTGCTAGTTTCTGACACTTACGCCTCTAAAGTTGCTCATGGCCTGGAAGTAGATGAGGTAGTTCTTCCTGGGGTCCAGAGGGCTGTTCCAGTAGCCGTTGTAGGTGTGGTTGTCCCCCACAGTAAAAGGTGCAGCCTCAGGCAGGCTGCTGGGGGGAAGTTCGGCTGTATAGTAGTGTGGAGCTCCACGGGCCTGAGCCTCACCGTGAGATGTGGGAATGGGGAAGCAGTCCTGAACACCCAGTTCTCTCTTCACCTTCCTACCAGCTTCCTCCTCCACGATCACTTGATACGTGCTGCGGATACATTCACACATTGATATATTTAATAAAAAATATAATAGTAATAAAGTATTGTTAAAGGAATATTCCAGGTTCAACACAAGATAAGCTCAATCGACAGCACGTGTTGATTAATTAAAAAAATGAATTAGTCTTCTTTAAGAAAAAAATCTGGGTTACAGTTTACAATATATTAAACTATATTAAAGTATAACATACAAAACATTAAAATACTATTGTAATTTTAGTAGCATTGATATACTATTGTAGTTTCAGTTAATGTTTTGAATTCATTTTTTGTATTTCTGTTTTGATTATAATTTTAGTTCAAGTTTTTTAAGAGAAATGTTACCTTAACCCTGGTGAATAAGCAATAGTATAGCCACAGGATGTAACTAATATGCGTGTTAAGATGTTTTAAGTGTGAGGGAAAAAAAAAAACTTCAGTAGAAATTATTTTGAGTGGTAACTTGTATTCCACCTGGAATATTCCTTTAAGAAAATAATGGCACTCTCACCTAACTGGGGCTCCTCGGCCTTGTGCTGGACGCAGCAGGACTGTGATGGTGCTTTCGGTCTCACTCAGAGGGGATGGCATGTCTCCATAATCGAATGTAGGTGCTTCAAAGAGAGACAGAAAGCGAGAGAAAAAAAGGTAATAATATCTTCCTACAACTTTTTAAACCCACTCACTATCAAAAATAAACTTCTCTAAAACACCGGGCAGAAAAAGATTAACGAGAGTTCAGCAATTAAAAAGAAATCATTTGGGATCCAAATCCACTGTGTACATTAACTTTACGTCATTTCAAAGTGAGGCAAAGTGAAGTTTATGCTAATTATTAAAAGCCAACATAACCAGCTAAACATTTTAATTAGACAAATCTTACGAACAACGCCAACATTGTTGTCTGAAATAAGACCGCCCTAATTCATGATGACAACAACCAACACTTCATATGAACTCTACTTTCTTCTCCAAACTTGTCCCTCTGCGTGTCTTGAACTCAGGGTGTAATTAAAAGCTGTGCATGTGGGACAAACAGAGGGGAAACTTATTTAGAAGGATCGGAGTCTGGACTACATCCTTCCCCTGAGATGGTCGTGTTGAGCAATAACACATTCCTTAATATCAGCAGTCAATTAGAGCTGACGAGCAAAGGCAAACAATCTGCCAGAAATCAATGATTATGTTATTAAAAGCGGGTTTTGGCAAAACTACAGCTACTTGAGTGGACTTCAGTAAAAGTGAGGCCTTGAATGGCTTTGAGTGCTTGCAGAGACAAAATAAAACACATAAACAAAATATAATGCTGGTATACATACATATGAAGCAACTGAGAGATATGAGAGGACCTGAGAGCATATTCAATACAGTATGCACAGACAAGCAAGTATACAACAGGTAATTTATGTACATCTATTCTAAACAGCCTCTATTGATATACTGTAACAACTCCAAAGCATCTATGCTGCAAACATTTCTCTGAGGTTTGGTGTACATACTGAAATGCACAGAAATAAGGGTGTAATGACTTCTGTACTATTCTAATTAAAAATCCTTCATCCGAAATATACCAATAATGCACATAATATACAGTGAGGTATATTTCCATTACAAATTATATTTTCAGCATAACAATTTGAAGTATTTTCTCAAACTGCATGAACACCACCTTTTTTTGTGTAAAACTTGATTATAATATTATGCAGTTAAATATGCATATTCAATTTTATTTTGAATCCCACATTTTCAAAGTGGTGTCAGAAATGTGGACATTACCATAAACATAAAAAAAAAAAAATGTAACTGTTACTAAAACTGCTGAAGAATAATGCACCCCCCTCAAAAAAAAACAAAACACTAAAATTAAAAACAAAAGTGCATTGACTTATTTCTCCACTGACTATGCTTTTGGCAGATTCTGAAACTGATACAAGGTGACAACCTCGACTGTTAATTGGCCAAGTAGACAGTGTTATCAGGCCAATGCCAATAATCTCAAAACAACCAAATATTGGCAGATTAATGGGCCTTGCTTATCAACACACTAAATCCTCTTATTGGATTTTGTGTTTCCGTCACATCGCCGCCGCAAAAAAAATCTTCTGCAAAAAACAGAAGATCTCCTTTGTTACCATCAGAGAAAAAGCTGGCTTTAACGCACATCACTTCGCATCAGTCCAGTGTTGAGGAATCCTGATTTAGCATCAGCTGTGTCTTTGCTGACAGCAGCATATGGTGCTGTTTTGTAAGGCGGGCTGGTTTTCGAATGGTGAGGATGACAGTGATGTCAGTTCTCTTTGAGGCGAGGGGAAACGTGTAATGTTCTTGAAGGGCCTGTTGGGTTATGAGCATCTGCTGCGATTCAGCTTCACTATCACTTCCTCAGATCCACTCGGGAATACATAATGGCTCTAAGCGGCGATATGGGCATACTCGCACACACACGCTTCAGAGATCAATAGCGCACCTGAAGCACAGGATGATGAACCGGAAACTCTCGAGTTTCGCATTTTTCCTTTTCTGTGAAATCTGTTTTTGTTTCACTTTGTTCCTGACTATTGAACCACCAACGTGTATTTCAGTACCTCAGACATCTCCGAATGATCTGAGGCATTTCAATCAACAGTTTACAGATCTCACCTGGCACATCTGAGGGTGCACGGAAACATTCACACACATGCACGTACATTTCGCATCATTGCAGAAGTTCCTGTTCTATTCCTATAATGCAAAATAAAAGCAACTTCTGCGTTTTCACAAATTTTTCTTATAAAAACTACTCACATGAAATTACAGCACCTGTTCTGAGTATGAAGTTATGTATTGCTTGTTCACATCAGATGAACAGATGTAAAGGTCAGTTTCAGCCCATCAGAGAAGGAGAGGAGAACATAAGTGATAAAATTAAAAGATAAAAGTTTTTTTTTTTATTTCTTACTAATGTACATACCTGTGATGCATATACAGTATGCACATATAAAGCTTTTTCTTTCATGTACCATAGCTTAGGCGAGTAAAATCACTTCACAAATGCCAACTAAAATCACTTTACTGACATTAATATACAGCACTTGCAGAGATGGAGCTCAGAACAGCATTTACTGTGACCCAAGTCGCTACAAGACACTGAAAAATCTGAAAAAACATGAGTAGCTCACGTGAAAAGACTACAACTGAGTGCATAAGATTACATATTTACATAATTACAATGCAGTCTTTGCTATTCGATAATAGCGCTAAACCATATTGCATTCTCAACTCAAAGTTCATTTTTACTCGCATTTGGCGAGTGTTAACTTTAGGCACTGCTCTCCACCTACACATTTTGCATCTGAAATGGAAACTCCTACAAATGCATATACAATAAGGTCAGCTCCAAAAATGATGGTGTCCATGCCTTTTCATAGCTAATTTTTCACTGTGTGTCTTAAATCCTGACAGTAGTTTTTAATGTAAAAAGCAGGTTTGCGCCGGGGCAAGCTTTTTTTTTTTTTTTTACATTAAAATAGAGTACATTTAATTGGATAAGACTCAATCAAATAAGTGTGCTTAAACGGTGTTGGGAAACTAGTAGCTGAAACATGATCAGTAAACATTTAAACACACACACACACTCCATTCGGACGGGTCAGATTTGAAGTAGAAGTGCTGTTTAACACGCATTTGCATATGCACACACCCACACCTACAAGCCCCCTAAAACAACCTTACACACTCCTCACCAGAGATGTTGGTGGTGATCTCAGTGAGAGCTGTCTGGCCGAAGCCTTTGGCGGTGCGCGCCCGAACAGAGATCAGGTAGGTGGTGCCAGGATGCAGGTTGGAGAACATATGGTACGTCTCGTTCCTCAGTTTGGATACAGTGCGCCTCGGGCCTGGAACGTTGATCCCGGGATCTGATGATTCAATGCTCTGGTAGCTGATCTGTAATTGCACATATTAAAACCATTTAAATGAATCATATTTTCATTAAATCACTGTTGTTTTGGAAGCAAACATACAATGACTCAGTGTGTGGTAGCTCAGATCAAACAATGCTTTATAAAAGTTTACTAACCCTGAGATCTTTATTCAGAGTGGGTTGAAAATGATTCATATATGAAATCAAACATTTATTGTATAAACAATACGTGGTAGCCTACTCACAAATACCAGCGGGAAGCTAGTGGGCATGTTAGACTATCATCTTCAGAGCAAAAATTATGGTATCATATCACAGCACTCATAAACTCTGCTTCTGTCTGTGTTGCCTGCCGACACGCAAAGCCTGAAGCTTTGGCTTCTTTTGAAACTATTTTCATTGCGCGCTCAAGTTAATCAACATCATCTTCTTTATTCCAGAATATTTGTATGATGAATTTCAAGAGTAAAGTAGAATCCACACACCCAATCACATACAGTGCACATTCAAAGTCAGTGAAACATGACTAAGATCTAAGATCCATATTCGGAAAGATTTTACTGAATTACATGCTGATATAAGTCTAAGAGGTGAACAAAAAAAAAAGCCTACAAAAAAGAAAAAAAAAAGGAGAAATGTTTCAGCACTTTTAGTGTTAGCACTGAAGATATTCCGGGTCACCGTGTACTCTTGATTCATTTCTTCAGTAAAATGTTTCTGGGAACTTTTCTTGGACATTTGGCCTCATGTAACATTAAGCAACGTGATCTGGTGTGAGGATTCTACTTCCTACCTGATTTGCTTTAGTTTTGAATCAATATCAACCCAGTAATTGTTAACAAAATATAATTTCACACATTTACAAAGTTTGAATTGAATGGGGTAGCAAACAGGATGCACAGTTTAAATTAAAATTTTAATGTAAGGAATTGTAACTCAAAGAAATGAAAATATTTTTAACTAGAAAAATACTTTTAAAGATTAAAAAGCCTTTAGGTTAAAAGGTTTGGTAGACAGATAAAAAGAACAATAGAAAGAACTATAGATAGAACAACAGACAGACAGACAGAACGATAGACAGACAGAACGATAGATAGATAGATAGATAGATAGATAGATAGATAGATAGATAGATAGATAGATAGATAGATACACTACAATCAGTAGTCTGTTTGGCATGGAGTGTAAGGACCTGACAAACTTTCTGATCACAAGCGTGCAGAGCATTAGAGCATTAGCAGGGTGTTCAGTGCAGTGTGCTTCTGGGATCGAGGAGACATTTGCTGCACCTGTACCCGGCCTCTTTTAAGATATGAGGCATGGATGATAGTAGTGGGGGAAAGTTTGAGGGAGAACACAGTGCCCTGTGAGCCTTTTGTCGGAGGTGCTCAGAGAAAAGTGGACAATGTGCTAATCTGAGAGAAACGAGAGCAAATTCTCCAAGCTCTGCCACTCTCTTATTCTTTCTCTCTTCATCTCTCTGTATGCCTGAGAAGATCAGGCTGCTTGAGCCAGAAAATCTGTCCCTGCCTCCAATTTATAGGCCAAGACTTTAAATCCCCTTTAGAAAACATCCTTGAGGCGACTTTGGTAGCTATGTCCTGGGGAGAAAAAGAAACGTGTGTTATCAACGAGAGATAACTCAGCAAGTGCAAAGGGTAACGGAGGGGGCGCCTGATGGACACAGGTGGCATTCAAAAAATGCGTCGATCTCGTTTCGGGCCATAGCTGAGCCGAATGACGGATCCACAAACAAAAGCTCCTTTTCCTCTTGAGGTGAGATGGGTGTTTTGGAGCGTGACAGAAGCACCGTTCTCACAGCTTTTTAGTGACTGACTGAGAGCCTGAATCATGGGTGAGAAGAAAGGTGACACTGAAGCAGGCAGTGTGACCAGAGAGAGAGAGAAAGGGTGTGAGAATGTTCTGGAACAGAGGAACAGAGAGACAGATGCTGGCTGTAGGAGGCCCACCACCTTTCCATTGAGCAGGCTGAATCTGTGTGCAGTGGACGGAAGAATGAAGAAACAGTTTAAAGTCTTTTATTAGACTGTTAGCTATCCTTATTTTTTGGGACAAAGGCGTAAGCTTTCAATTTGCTGTTTTTGGTGCACAAAACTACACTGTAAAATGATTCTTAGATCCCAGAATTAAATAATAAAAATAACCAAACAGAATGAGAGATAGAATGATAGAACCATATATAGAAAGATAGAATGATAGAAAAACAGATAGAACGATAGATAAATAGAACGATAGAATGATAAATAGAATGATAAATAGAAAGATAGAGACAGACAGATTGATAGATAGATAGATAGATAGATAGATAGATAGATAGATAGATAGGTGGAGTGTGGCCAATTCAATTGTAATTGACAAATTTTATTTAGATATTTTCAGTTAGAAAATAAATAATATAAATAATGATAAAATATAAATAAATAAAAATAAACTCAACTTTAAGTCATGCAAACTGTCACGCAAAATGCCTTTATTTTTTTACTTCATGTTTTTACATTGTGTGTATCTAAATTTGACCATCTGAACATATACAAAACAAAAAACAAAAACCTATCTCTCACCAAATTTAGATGCTATTTAAATGATTGTGGCTAAATAAATTATTCTTTTATGGGCTGTATGTGACACTACCTCAGTAATGATTTCTTCCCAAAACTGTTCCAGAAGCTTCTACAGCAGCCATTTTCATAAAATATTATGGTGTATTGGTTAAGGCTCAGGGCTGGAGGGTTGCTGATTCAATGCCTTCGAGAACTGAGCCATAAGCAATTATCATTGTGTCCTCGTGCAAAGCAATTAATCCCAGGTAGCTCTGGGACAATAGTCCCAGTTCATGACTATGGCTGTTCTATGGTGACATCATGGCAACTATTCAAATAAAGCAAGATTCTAAAATGGCAAAAAGTGTAGGAGACAGCATATAGAACTTCAGATAGAGACATCTTTCTGTCATTTACTAACAGATGGCTGGTGCAGTAGGGACCAATTAGAGGCAGGGTTAGCCTTGGTGGCTCTTGTGTCTCTGGCAGCATGCAGAGTTCCAGGTCCAAATCATGACTTAATACATACTTTCTGCCTGTCACTGACTTGAGTTGAGAAAGAACAACAACAACAACTCAGCACTTCCGGCCCACTAGACTGAAACTCTGAATTATACAGGTTTGGAAAACACTCGCATTCCAAGGTCTTCCTAATATAGCACACTGTCAGTCAGGTCTGTGTGCACATGCATGAGGGGGATCATATGTTAGCGGCACGTTCATAAATAATTTAAGCTGGCAGTCCAATTTTAACACACAGTGGGAAGTTTTGTCTTTCAAGGATTGTGGATCATCGATATTTCACATGGTAAAAATGCTGACTCGTCAGAGCCAATCTCTGCAGATTCAGACAGCATGAGAGAAATGGATATGAGTGCGGTAAAGAACAGGAAAGCACATACCTCATATTGCGTGATGAGACCGTTGGGTTCCACCGGCTCCTCCCACTTCAGGAAGATCATATCCTCCAGTGGCGTGAAGGTAAGAGACTCAGGAGCAATGCCTCCGGGAACTGTGGGAAACCGAAGAAGCCACTGATTATGAACGAAGAAACTGAAGGATCCTACACCGTCAGACTAGTAATTTCACTAGCATTTACTCAAAGTTAGAGGGTTAATCACTTGAAGTTCCCCAAAGGTCAACTCTAATATCCTCATTACAACCACTGTCATTATGAAAGTTTTAAGCAGGCCTTTTATGTTATGAACGTATTACAGAGACTCATCCATTATAACTAATACAAGTGATTCAGTACTGTTGTCAGGTCATTTGAATATGTGATATGGAATCTAAGAGCTAAAGAGCTGGGAACGTGCGCTCCAGTTTTGATGGAATGTTGCAGTCTGGTAATCCTGCTAAAAAGAATAGTATATGATGTGTTGGTTGAATGTTGGTTTGTTTGTGTCCCCATCAGGCTTCTTAAAGGAATAGTTCACTCAAAAATGAAACACTCTGTTATCATTTACTCACCTTAATGTCGTTCCAATCCTTATGATTTTTTTTTCTTCTGACACAAATGTTTTCCATACAATGTTGTTATAGTTATAAATATTATAATAGTACGTAAATAGTATAAAAATAATTAAGGGGGAAAAAAACAAAAATGAATCATAATAATACCATAAAAATGATCCACATGCCCTATTAGCTTTGTGTGATTTCAGTCTTTATTCACAGAAACTTTTGCCATCTACTGTAGCTCTGAAATTTCATTAGCTCATCTGCATATTCAAATTTGCAACTGCTTACAAGACAAGTGAGAAACAATGGCCTTTGACCTCTTCACACAGCATGCTTGAATTAAATTTCAGAGCTACTGTACAGTATAGATTTTCAGTGCATAACAATATAAATTTCAGTCTTTTCGTCACACAAAACTAACATATGGCAACAGAACAATTGAAAGAGTTATATGAATCATTTTAATGATTCGTTTTTGTCCTTTTGGAGCTTGACAGCCCTACATGCTTTCAATGTATAAAAGAGAGCAGCATGAATATTCTTAAAAACTTCACAGGGTTGGAATGACATTAGGATGAATAAATGAGAACACAATTTTCATTTTTATTTAACTAGCTTAACCATATTCACCAGAAAGGACAAGCTGCTTAATTAGCTTCATCAGTTTGCGAATGCAAACAGCAGAGTTGTTCTGATCAATCAACCACACCGGCATGAAACCAGCGTGGAAATTCATGCTGGTCTAAGCTGGACTTCTCAGCAGGAAATACAAAGCCTGTGTGACAGATAGAAAGAGCAACACTTGCAACTGATGACATGGCTTTTTTTGGCTGATTAATATTAACATGGGTTCATTAACAGACATAAAGGCTGGCAGAAAGAATGAGGAGGAAGTGGAAATGGTGCTAGAGAGACAGATGATGCTCTGAGCTCTCACATACTGCAGCAGTAACATATCAGCAGATGTTTTTACAGCCATTTGTGCTCTGTCACTGAGCCATCCTTGTTAGCTGTCGGGTATGTGCACAGCGTGTATGCGCGGAGTGATAGTTGGTGAGGCAGAGATAGCCGGTGGTGAAAATAACACGCTCACTCAGATTGAGTCAAAATCGCTGACTCGATCACTTTTTCTTTTGACAGGCCATGAAAGAAAAGAATTGCTGATTGAAGCTTCAGAGGAGTGTTGATAATTGAGCACTCTCTTTCTTCCCTCTCACTTCATCATACTTCCTCTCTGGGTGAAACGCTAGTGTTTCAAATTTTTCCCCCCAAATTATTTTGTCCTTTAGCCAGAATTCTTACAGCCTGCGCTGACTGGATCGCGCACAGAAATGGGCATAAAAATCTTCCCTGACCTGCTCAGGCTCAGCTCCCCAGAGAGAATGATTAAAAATTAATTTCAAATCCATTTGGGAATGTAGAGTATTTTAATAAAAAATATTTGCAGATACCATAAGTTTACTTTAATTGGTAAATGTTTGATTATTTATTGATACATAGGCTGAATGATGAATAAGTGAGCTCTTAAATGGATGGGACTTAGAAAATTTGGTCTAATAGCATTTGTAAATGTTGTAAAATAAAATGTAGTTCTGAGCTTGACATATACAGATTAATATTCATTGAAAGCTCTGCTACTCACTGTCCTCCTCAGTCTGAAACATGACCTCCTTCCCTTCCTTCTTGCCCTCGGTGTTGGCGAGTGCCAGGCGTATTTGGATGGTGTGAAAAGGAGGCAGATCTCTGAGGGTGAAGCGTGAAGTGTTGTGCTCCACAGCCAGGCATTCTCTCACTGTGGTGTTGTGCCCACCGCCACCCCCTGCGGTTGTGTAGCGGTAACACAAGGAGACTGAGTACGTGTGGCAGCGGGTCAGGTTGAAGGCCGGCGTCTCCCACTGCAAGGTCAGCTGCCGGGACTGGATCTCCGAGGCTCTAAGACCACGCAGTGCCCGCATGGGCTCTATTGGAATAGAAAACGGTGAAACATTTTGTTAACATAAGCCAAAAATGCAAGGAAATCTGCATGGGGACATCACCATGTCATAAGACTTCTCGCCTACCCCACCCACCACAGGTAGGAGGCGCCACCACGGTCAAAAAGGTTGACGGACCACCTGCTAATGAGGACACAACTCATGCCAAATTACGTTAATTAATTCCACAGGCTGCTGGTTGTACTCTCTCTCCCGTCATTTGCCACCGCCGTGTCGCTAAGCAAATCAAGTATCTGCCTGCTCCTCGTCCAGGGGCCACGAGCCCTGTTCAAGGACATTCAGTTCTGCCAGTTACCGTTAGTGCAAGGTCGTCGCGTAAGTCCAACTATTTTTGGCATAACTCACATCTGTGTTCATACTTTCTTATTTACCGGGGGCAGAAAGATCAGCGACCACCTTTGGCGTATGTGATATAAAGAGACAGAGGAAGCTACTGTCTGTAGGGCAAACAGGAACCTTAGTGTTTCTCACAGAGGCGCAAAGGCAGCAGTGAGGGTGAACCAAGGACATCCAGCCTCACTATCAATGAGCGCATTTGTCATGGTCCATTATTAAGACAATCAGTGCAGTTTTGTCAAATATATCTCCACATAATGTATTGCATTTCTTTGTGACCTGATGACTAATGGACCCAAGTGGGAAGGTACAACAAAGGGGATGTGAAGTGCACACTTCCTGTGAAAAGTATGAAGTCAAGGCTCAAGGTCTTTATTGTTCCTCTTGAACCGATGCTCAGAAGACATGCTCTTAAGAATGACTAAAGGTAAGGTGAGGTAGCTAATGCACCAATACCATAAGGACAGAGGGGCTGAATTAGAGGAAATGTATTTTGTCTTTAAGTCCTTAGAGGAGAACATGTATGGATTGCAGAATACTAATTCAGCACTTCTCCTGCAGAAATGCACTTGTAACATTAAGCTCCTTTAATCCTGAAATATTTGACACATCAGAGAGCTTTCGCTACATCTCTCTACACATTTCCTTAAGGTCTATATTTAGATTTACATTTCGTTTCATTTGTAGATTTACATTTAGATTAACTTCCAGTGCGATTGGATTTCTTATCAAGAGAAGCACTTAGTCGACCTGAAAATGACACGAATGAAAGATATTAGTTTCCTAAAATGCACACTGGATGTCAAAAGGTCCCATTTGGCTACACAGGGAATACAACTAAAATAGAGTGTTGATCGTCTTAATGGAACTATCGATTGTTAGTTAAAAGCAAACTAATGGGATGCTGTTGGCTTGTGCCGTCTTTAAAACAATCCAAGAGTCTACACTGTGCTCTTTGAGAAGCTCAAAAGGGCCTTTTGTGTCACCCTACTTCCCTTAACCTAGTTCGAAGGCTTTGTCTGGATGCCAAGAGCAGCGCTTCGAGCGCCTACTCCCTGGCTCCCATTTGAGATGGGACCGAACCCAGAGAGAGCAGCCAGGGGCCTGGGGCAGCATGTCAATTCCTCCCGGGCAGCTGGAAGTTCAAACAAGACCAGTTTCTGTCCCATTACTCTAGATAATGTTGATACATGAGGTAGTCCGGAGAGAACTAAGCTCATTCCTGGTTATACAGTGAACTAATGGGTGTGAAGTTCTGGTCGCTGGTCTGTAAAAGGAAAAAGGATGGGAAACATGATTCTGTGATATTTGGGGTAAAATCATTTATATTGAGATGGATGGGAGTGGGTTCAATCAAATGTACACAAGAACATTCGTATCTGATGTTAAATTACGGGAATAAAAATCATGAAAGAATAAGCTGCTATATGTTACTCTCATTAAAGACATTTATTAAAGGGACAGTTCACCCAGAAATAATTTGCATCACTTGCGTAGTCTTACAATATTGTGAAATATTATAACAATTTAAAATAACTGTTTTTTATTTTAATTTGTTTTGGAATGTAATTTATTCCTGTAATGGCAAGCTGAAATGACATCTGTCATTCCTTCACTCTTCAGGGTCACATGATCCTTCAGAAATCATTCTAACATGTTATGTTGAATTGGTGCTCAAGAAACATTTCTAATTACAATCGATGTTGAAAAAACTTTAGCTGCTTATTTTTGATAAAACCATGAAACTTTTTTCCCCAAGATGAATCCTGTCATTTTTGACAGTATTTCAATTTGACAGTATTTTCAATTTAACATTTTTCCTAATCTTTTGAAATGTATTGTATCTAGTGACCAATGGCTGTCAAGCTCCAGGAGGAACTAAAAAGTACCATAAAAATATCATAAAAGGAGTGTGAGGAAGAGACTGAAATTGAAATCATTATTTAATGAAATTTTTGCCCTATTCAGTCATCATAGATTTCAAACTTGGTGCTCTGTCTTTTAGTCTGTTCCTCACACAAAGCTCCATTCAGAAAATGTATATAGCATAAAATTATTTTATTGTGCTTTTGACCAGCACTGATCACTATCAACTTTCAACAGCAGGACGATGTTCAAAACATCACCTTATTTCATGCAAAAAAGTCATACATACATACAGTTTGGAATGACACAAGGGTGAGTAAATGATGAGAAAACATGCATTTTTGACTTTCGTCTGCAGAACACAAAAGATGTTTTGAAGAATTTTTAAATGTTTTTGTCCATACATTTAAAGTCAATGGGGTCCAAAACAACACTGGACCCCATCGACTTCTATTTTATGTGTTCTGAAGAAGAAAGTCATACAGGTTTGGAATGACACAAGGGTGAGTAAATGATGATAAAATTTGCATCTTTGGGGGCACTGTACCTTAACGTCATTACAATCCAGAGTATAACTCACTCCGATGAACACCTAAAGAGACCCAGCAGCAGGTGGAGGTCCATCTGTGAACCAGTCTGTGGCAGAAGTACAATGTTTGTTCCATTCTTCCATCTTTTTCCCCTTTCTAATCTTGCTCTCCTCTGAGGAACATTCCTTCAAATCAAGTCCTGCTCCTAATCACAACACCTCATCAAGCACACCTGGCTGTGTTCGGCGAAATGTCCACTGGTTCCCTGGCTGTGCCCACAGGACTGTGCCTGCTTTCATCATTTTTATGTAGGTCACTACCTAGAGCAGTGCACCAGGATGCAATCTTCAGCTGCAGCCAGAAACAACCTAGTCATCTCATCATTCATTTCACTTTCCTCCAGTTTTTTGGAGGAGAAGTCACCCAAGGTCCTGGAAGTATCTAACACTCTTGCAGTGAAAAAAATGAAAATGAGCTGCTAGGAGAGAGAAACCATATAAGGTGAGCCTAACTACACAAACAAATAAACTAATAAGATCTAGTTAGATGCCAGCAAGGGATATATCAACAAGGGAAGATTGTCAGCATCGGCTCTGTGCACAGGAGTTAATGGCATCCCCAGATGAAGGGCATTTTGATGGAGCCAGAGAAGATAATCACAGTCACCTTTGTAATGGAGGAAGTGGATTCACCTGCTGGATGAAGACAGATGAGCTGACACTACTCTCTATCCAAAAAGGAAAAAAAAAGAATCAGGGAGAAAATGTGACCGGTGGGGGTTTGTGATGTTTTGGGGTGATGTATGATACCCAAGTAACCAATACTTTCATTGAATGGACAAAAAAAATCTTTTTCAGGTATGGAACGACATGAGGGTGAGTAAATGATGACAGAATGTACATTTACCTTTAAGTGAAACACACTTGAGAGCTCCATTAAGTCTCTTGACCAGACCTCTGAACAATAAAATGTCCCTCCTTTGATAGATGAAGCTAATGCATTTAGTGAAGAACCATAAATCCATCAAATTCAGTGAAAGACAACATTTTGAATAAAACCAATTGCAGATGATGTTACAAAACAAACATCTTGTCCTGCAGCAGCAGCAGCTAAGGCCTAATTTTTGTGAGCTCTCTGGAGTCACATGACTGTAAACGCTAACCCCTTTCAACCGTGATTAATAAATCATCACAGCGAACATTCGAGTGTATGCATGTGTGTGAGCAAGCGCTGTCAAACAAATCAAAACTTCATAGCCTCTGACACAACATGGCGTGTTCCCACTAGCACACTTCTCCAAGCACTCAATTATATCTTTGACTTCTATTCAGATGACGGCAGAATACACAGGAGATTTGAGCACGAGTGGAGTATGGAAAACCTCATTTTACTTCCACTTCCACTGATGTGCTTCTATTGAGTCAAAATTACATCTTCAACAGTTCAGCAAATATGACAGCAGCTTAAACAGCCCCAATATTCATGTGCAGTGAGGCACCACTGGGAATATGATGCAAATACTCCATTTAAAGAAGAATTTCAATCTAGACTTAATGTGGAAGAGGAAATGGAAACAGTGGGAAATGTTTAGCGTGAATGTCTGCTCCTCATTTTCTCCGCCTTTCTTTTAGAGACAAAAGCTGTTTAAGACAAAAACGCGCCTCGACCTGACTCACAGACGAATTTTTCTCGCTCCGACTCTTTCGTCTTATCTGCTGATGTCTTTTTTCCCCTGCTATGTCATTCTAAAGCCTCCTGTGTTGTCATGCTCTTCCGCACTCCCTTTTTCACCTGACTGCCTCTCTTCGTCTTGCTTGCTGATGAATGGTAGGTGTCTGGTCTCAGGAACAAGCTGGGAATTATTGTATTTGTCATTTTAAAAGGCAGGCAGTGATTTGTGTGATAGCATGTGTGTTTGAAGAGGATGTGATGTGAAGTGGTGACTATTACAATGTTGACCAGGTCTGGGTCGAATCCTCACTCTCGTTTTCACTCAGATAAAAACAGGATCAATCACACCCTTTCCAGTACCGAAACAGCTGGACATGGCGGAGACTCTCATTTGCAGGTAGAACCATTCATTACTGCACCTCTCGCTGTTTTGACAGGCACAAGAAGGCGCCACAGAAGAGATGCCCGCAGTTTCGGTTCAGAAAATTTAAGTTCCAATTGATCATCCCCTTTTCAAAAATTGAGTCGGATATATTAATAAACTGGCATTAAACACTTGACCAACTTCACATGCTGTTTGTTCATTAAAGGAGCTGTATGTAGGATTGACACCAAGTGGTTGAACTAGGTATTGCAGTCAAAATTCCTCCTCAGAATTGAGGCACACGCAGGTTGCCAGATTGACGAACGAGCGCACTTGACGATGAATGAAATGAAATACGCTGTGTTTTCTGCCAACTGGCAACCCAGGGTGACGAAATACAATTGGGTAAACTGGCAGTGGGCGGGTTTCACAAACCAAAACAGAGACCGACATTCTGGCCCGGAACGCACATTTTCAAAGGAGAATGACTGTAGCATTGTTTTTCAGATAAACAAGTATGTTAACTTAGCATGTTTCTTAAATATCTGCAAACATATTATGGTATTTTTATGCTTTAGTAGAGTCAAAAACTTACATACAGCACCTTTAATGGTTGAAAGTATATAGCAATCTCTTAATTGTTTCATCCTACACAACAATATTAAATGAAGAGCAACTTAATCATTTTGAGTTAGAAATTTCAATATAAACTCAAACATTTCTCATCCAACATCAAAATATTTTTTAATGGACTGAAGTTTTCTGGTCACTTACCTGCACACTTGGTTCTGCTGATGAGGGGTGGTCCGGGTGGCCCGGTCCCACCCTCACCCGGCCGGGTGAGCAGCACACTGATATGGTACTCTGTATCTGGATCCAGGTGCCAGAGCTTATAGGTAACCATGTTAACTCCAAGGATCTCCGACCAAGGTGCCTGGCTGGCCCGATATTCGATTTCCCGACGGATGATGGGGCCATCGCCCAGAATGGAGTTTGTGTTTAGTTGAATGATCAAATACGTGGAGCCCGCTCTCAACAGCTGGGGCGGAGCAATGGGAGATGGGGGAACTGTGACAGAGAAATAAAGGAGATGATGGTAAAAATCTATTCAGGGAATGAAGAAAGCATGTTCATATTTTAGCCCTTTTCAAGCAGCCCCCGGGAGAAAAATACGAAAAACTTTAATGTATTCTAACCTGAATCTCTTTTGCCTAGTTTTTAAGCTTATCTTGACCAGACACTGTTGACATGAGGTGAAAGAACATTTGCAGTTCAAAATTGTACAACTTAAAAACACAAGGTTCAGGGGTTAAAATACCAATCTGGCCAAGCACATTAAGTCTCCAATAGCTGGTTCTTTCAAGTCCTCGAGGGAGAGCTATAAGTAAACCAACAGATGTGTGGACTGTGGAAGAACGTTGGATATAAGGTCATGCTATTTAGTGTGAGATTTTTATATATGGCCCCCTGAGGAACTTGGAGGGCAGCTACACAGTAGCCACAATCACATGGGGGGAAAAAATCTTACATTTGATTTGCAACGTTTTTTAGATATATATTTAAACCCTGACTAATGACTAGAACTTCAAAGGGTCTTGAGCTATCAAACAATTAGTGAAATAAATCGATTTGGAAGGGTGCAAGCGAGGGGTCCAATGAATGAAAAGATATCAGTGCTGATTTTTCCCATGACTGATCTTCGGGTCTGCTGTGTCTGCAAGCTTTCTCTCTCAGGGCCAGCTGCAGATGGCAAATATCCAGCTAGGGACAGAGAACGCCTCTCCTGGGAGGGATAAGAGATGGCAGGGAATAAAAAACTCATCTGGTCTGTCAGAGAAAGGCTCAGAGAATAATATAAAGTCAACTTAGACTCTGCTTTCATATGCGAAGAGACATAAAAACGGGCCGTCTCTGCGATTCTCCCTCTATCCAACGTTGGTTAGGGTAGATGATTAATTTCACCCTGAGAAAGCTTCTTTCGCCAGAATAGAGTTCAGAGTCACTGCGAAAAACAGATCTGAACCCTACTGACTGACTGAGAACAGTTCTCATTAGCCCTCTGGCTCCTCTGCATTAGCCCTGTTGCTATGTAATCTATGGGCCCATTGAGGAACAGTGAGTTGTGAAATGAGTTGATCAAGCTAATTAAAGGACTGATTAGCCTCTCGTTAGTGGGGGCAAGCGTGGGAGGGCAGTTTGGAAAAGACAAGGAGAAGATCAGAGCGAAGGGAAAACTAAGGTGAACGTAATGAGCTTGCGTCAACGCTGCCGTGCTAGCATGTGGGCCTATAGCTTTATGGACTCATCTGGTGGGGCCAATCTGCCGTGCTTAACTGAGGTGCAGTAATGCATTTTAAATAGGACCTCCTGTCGAAGTAAAAGCCATCAAGAAGCAATGCCAATAACATGCTGCAGAGGGAATGCAGCTATAGTCTGAAATGGCTTTAAAGCTCTCTAACATAGAGACACAGGTGCACCGGGTCTCATTATAAGTTATGCTTCATATTGCGATGTTCCCAAGTGGATTATGCCTACAGCTTTGGTACGAATATAACGATGAAGTTGTAATGAGTCAGTGTGACAAGTGCCACAAGAGCAAGTGCTTTTTATTGAGCACTTTCCTGAACATTTGATTAGTCAGTCTGCTAGAAACAGTGCATGTTAAATGAGTTTTGAATTTGATGACAAGATCTAGAGAACATTAACAGTTTTAACCCGGAATATAGTTACATTTAAGGCATTTAGCAGGCGCTCTTATCCAATCGCTTTATCAAGAAAACCATGCAAATGAGAAGGTTATTTGCTGGGCAAAGAAGTGCTACCTATACAACAAGGGCGATTTTTCTTAGGAGAGAAGAATTCAGATGGCAAAAAATGGCAAAAAAAACAAAAAAAACATTATAAAGAAAACAAATAAAATGCAATAAAAATTAAATAAAAAACAAATGAAACTAAACAATTTAAAGAAAACAAAACAAAAGGGATGACGCTCATCTTCTATGTTCACAACTGGTAAAAAAAAAAAGAAAAAAGTAAACCACTTTCGGATCACGTCTGAATGAAGATGATCTTGAAAAGACTCCACATTTTATTCTGTGATTTAGGTGTGAAGAAAGCAAAATGCTTTGCTTTAGGTGCTTCAGGGTTAAAAAATAAACAGTGTGAGGGAGTACAAATAATTGAATAGCTAGAAGTTTCTCTTTTAGGATCTCTGAGGGTATTACCTGTGATTTTTCATTTCTGGTTTGTCATGACGGCATTTAAAGAAAACAGCCTGAAGGTTTATAATGCTGTGCTTCTAGGTCATATTGTTGCATACAGTAAAGCTGTAAACTCGCCGTAATCCGTGCTGCTACATCTATCAATAGGATTAGCATGGTGCTGTCTCATAACCTCTTTCAGTATGCCTTGAGGACGTATGCTGAATAACCCACGTGGCTCCATCCATCCCTATCCTTGTTCCACCCCTGACTTTTCCTTTTGCTTAGGGGATATCAATCTGACCAGGATTTAAAGGTGGACACAGAAAGCTGCCACTGCCGGCTTATGGGCAGATGTCAAGTTATATGGTTGAAATGACAAGTGGGGAGGTTTGCTTTGGTCAAATACGATGTTAAAGAAACCCCTGAATCATCATGATTATTATTATGTTCAAGTACTACCTAAGCCCCCCCCATACTGTATATACTATCAATACAAATCAGGGCTGTCAATGTAATGTGCTAATTTAATTAATTAGTCATGGAAAAATAACCCAGACCTGTATGTCATCTTACTTTTCATACAGTTGACTGTTGACAAACATGATGCAGGACAACAACTCACTGCGTGATGTAGTCCATAAAAGCAGTTATATGCCCCTAAAATTCAAGATATTGGGACAAAAATTCCCCTGTATGAGTTTTTGTCTCATATTTATGTCATATGATATCACAAGAGTGCTGTTTTTGTCCCGAATAGCATGAGTGCAAATGTGATTTTATATAACAGTTCAGTAAATAAGGAGTTAATATTGCGTTATATTTTAAACACAATATTGTCTGTTTTTGCTCACTTTTGCCAACCAATATATTACCTATAAAGCCACAGCAGAATTGCTGTGTGTCTCTTAAAATGGTCATATGATGCGATTTAAAGTTTTCCTTTCTCTTCGGAGTGTTACAAGCTGTTCGTGAATAGATAAGATCCCTAAAGTTGCAAAGACTAAAGTCTCAAACCCAAAGAGATATTCTTTATAAAAACACACAGACACGGTGTCTACACCGGACGCGACAGCTGTACAGAGATACCCATTTTAAATACATTTAGTAGCAGAACTACTGCACGCAATTTTCAGTGCTGGAAATCCGTTTATCCTTTGTTGACACTTCCGCGTCGTCATGGAGAGCGCAGGTCACCGTTGCTTAGCAACGGCAGATGCCACGAAAGCTTTGGAAAGAAGGAGAGAGTGTCGCGACTTGCATTTTCCCACGCGTTTTTAGGCGCGACATGTGAACTACACTGTGTCTACACTGGACGTGACAAAGCGACCGTTGCCAAACATTTTAACTTTGTGTTGTTTGTCATAAATAGAACGCGTCATAAATAGAACGCGGCATCAGTTTACTGTCGGGGATTTTTCGTGCCGTGCCGCGCCACATCCAGTGTAGACTGACAGCATCACTGATCATAATGGGTTCATTGTATTTTGTTGCGTCGCGCCGCTCGCGTCCGGTGTAGACACGGTGAGAGCCACTCAGATGCACGTGAACACTGAATTCTGTTCACTTCTGCGTCTATTTATGCCTGAAATACTGTGACCTGCAAGTATCCTTGTAAATGCAGTTGCTTATGGCTTAGGTGAAGGGAAACAATTGAGAAAGAAAAGGGATGTGTGTAACAGTATATTGGTTTACAGCAGTTGAATGTTCCTGAGGCTTTCTGTGTTATGAATGTTAATCAAACAACAAAACACAAAGAAAAATCACTTTTGTAACTTGTGAAGACTATGCAGTGTTATTTTACATTTGATTATTACATTTCTGTACCTGAATACTGTTAGACTTACCTGAAAAATATAAAGCACTGCTTATTTCATTTGTA